>NC_142492.1:4972402-5127949 GCF_965113065.1 Corylus avellana | reverse complement strand
CAAGTTATTTTCATCTTCATGATAAATACTAACAATGCAGAATGCACTGAAACATACCGACGCTGTTCTTCATCATTGAATACAGTGCGTTCTTTTTGCACGATCTTCTTGAAACCTTTTTTCAGGTCTTTTTCCATTTGACGTCTGTAATAAGCATCCAGGTTATAATACCTGCAGCACAAACAATTAAGTAATTAAGTAATCTACACTGCAAACTTTCTATGCATTGTATGATAATGCTACCAAGATGGGTGTCAAATATACTAAGGACTTATAACATCAACTAAATAAAGGAAATCAAATCTTTGAATCTTCATTGTCTCATTCTTACCATAAAATTAAATTTAGTCTTTCTTCATCAGCTTTGTATGCATTGTTTGTTTTAGATAAAGAAATGACTTCTTCAAGTTATTCACCACTGTGTTGGGCCAGTTTTATGTGCCTATTTAAATAAAGAAGCATAATCTAATGAAAACAATGGAAGACAAGAAACCTATATAACTAAAGGCAAAGAAACTTACTTTTTGGAAGGAAACGTAGCTGTATTGTGGTCCTCCATGAATCTGTAAAAATGAGAATTACGCATTTTGATAGGACTCAAAAAGTTTTGACACAATTCATAAGTAAGGGAACATAGAAAAAAGACAATTAATTTTGCATTATATTGAAGAAAAGGTTTCTATGAAGGTCAACTACATCCAATCAACAAGTTTGTGCAATTACTGTTTAAACATCTGCTTCTCTTCCCAATTAGGCAAACTTTCCATGTTCACCTGCAAAGAAGTATCAAACAATTATTGCATTGAAAAATTCTCCATGCCATAAGTGCAATTTGAAAACGATAGAAGTAAAGTTGTTCCTTTCAGCTACATTAATATGAAAATAATAATGCGCATTACACACATATTACTGAAAATCTAATTTTTTAAGTAGCAGTCAGCTCTTACAATTCAGGATTATAGCATTAAATTTTAAATTGTATCAACACACACACACACACACACACATATATGTCTGTGTATTTATGTATGCATCAAGGAAATTAAGTTCTGCATCCTACCAATGGTACCCATCTAAAGGAATACAGCCTACAAAAAATTGTCACTAGTCAGTCTAGTCTGCATGTCCACATTCTAAACAGAAAATAATAAGAACAACAACAATGGCAATACTGCTAAGGAAAAAAAAAAACGTCTTCAACATGCCATAGGATTGTGAAATGGTGAGAAATGGATTACCTGTTTTACTTCTGCCAACCATGCAGTGAACTCTGGCCGTTTATTCCTACAAAGTATAAAGTATCGTATAAGTGAAGGGTTAAAAAAGAGAGACACTTATTCACAAGAAATTAACAAATTGAAGTGAAAAATAATAGACTCTCATCTTGCTCAACAGGAAACAGAGCACATTCTATTTCTAGATTTTCTCGGGAACCAAACAAAAACCCTAACCAAAAAGAAAAAGGAAAAGGGAAAAAAAAACACTTGCCACATATCGGTTTCTCTGATAATCCCATACTTTCCCCACGAATTCGTGACCGCTCCTTTCTTCCCTTTCTCTTTCTTCTCCTTCTTCTTCTTCTTTTTCAGCTTCTCTTTCCTCTTTCTCTCTTCTTCGTGTCTCTCTTTCCTCTTCCTCTTCCTCTCCTTCTCCTTCCTCCTCCTCTTCCTATCCCTCTCCTCCTCCCCACTATCTCTCCGCTTGCTCTCCTTTCTCTTCCTCCTCCTCCTCCTCCTCCTCTCTCCCTCGCTCTCACTCTCCGACTCCGAATCCGAATACGAGCCGCTCTCCTCCGATTCCGAATCAGAGTACTCGGACTCGGAATCCGAGTCCTCTTCGCTACTGTACCGCCTTCGCGATTTCCTTTTTCTCCTCTCGCTTTTCCGGTGCTGCCTTTTCCCATCCTCTTCCTCTTCCGACTCGGAACTTTCCCGCGCTTTCCTTCGAGACTTACTCCTGTCTTCTCCGGAACCGGAACCGGAATCGGAATGGTTTCTCTTATTAGACGGAGCTTCGGTTTGTTCTACTTCTCCTTCTTCTTCATCTACTGATTTTCTTGCGACCGCAACGTTTCGATCTCTGCCCATTTTCGTTTTTGGCGTTGAGAGGAGCGAGGGATTGGAAATGTGAAGAACAGTGGTGGAGAGCTATTTATAGTGGTTTCTGATTAGATGGGCTTGGGCTTGGGTTGTAGAGCCAGACAGGCCCAAAGGTGAACCATGGACCATCATAGTGGGTTTCCTCTTCAATCTTATTTAAACTTTTGGACTTTCATCCCACCACTTTGGGTAGAGTAATGTTATAAAGAAGATTAAAGACTTTTTAAAGTTTATTCAAATATGATGTGGTTTTTAAAATTATCATTGAATTTGAGATCATCATTATTAAATTTTGATCTATTAATGATTTTAATAGCTGCCTCACGTTTAGCAAGTCTATATAACATTACTCATACGGGTATGTAAGTCAAATTGATAGTATAGTAGATCACTGTCGATTTTGGTCAATGAACACCTACAAAGAGACTGGTATTGATAAAGGAAAGATTTCGATGCTTAATCTAACTTGAGAGAGTGATTGCCAGAAGAGTTTTATCAACAAAGATGAAGTATGGTAATCTTACCTGCATGAGTTGTGTGTCTCTCCTTGTGTGGAGGGCCTGTGAACCGCGTACAGGGTTGGCTAGGTGTTATCTGGCGATGGGACGTGGCTTTGGTTGAGACTATGGGGTCTAATCCGTGTGCAAGACTTAGACTTTGGTCAGGTGTTGCTTGCTAAATGGAGTACGAAGTAACACCCCGAATTTTAAGCCCTAGACTAAGAAATTTTAATTTTAAGGAAATATTATGGGAAGGTTGTGATGATTTATGACTGGTATATTTTATTTATAAGCTTTAATTTAGTTGATTGAGGATTTTGGACGATTTATAGGGTTGATTGAGACAAATGTAGAGGGTTTTACTTTAGGCTTTTAATCCCACTGTGAAGGATCAAGTGGTGTTAAAAGGAATTTGTTCGGATAAAGAAAAGTCCTTGAGAGTTGTTTTGAGTTCTAGATTATTAAGAGATAAAGCATTTGATTTTGGATTAGAAAATATAGCCTCAGGGTGACCATTATAAATTTTTTATGATCTCGTGACAATCGCTATGAACTTCTAACATCTTTGTGGTGACTGCAATGAACTTTTAGCAACTTCATGGCGGTTGTCATGAATTTTTGGCAACTCCAATGATGGTCGACAAGAACTTTTGGCAGCTATTGTGAACCTTTTTTTTTTTTTTTTTTAATTAAAAAGGTTGAAAGAAGAGACCAATTGTGGCTATTCTAATTGGGTATAACCATAGTAACACCAATCCACGGGAGACTGTTCAGGAGGGACTTAAACAGTGAAAACCGCAGGCGGCAGACGCACTCTCAAGACTAGCCGAGCCATAGCTTAACCACCCGCTCCACCAGGACATTAATAGGAACTAAAATGGTTTATACTAATTAAGCATGGAGATTCGAACTCATACCCTAATACTTACCTAACCACTTAAAAATTTTATTGGGCCATTGAACCACCACCATTGATGATAGTGGTAGTGGAGTTCTAAATTTGGCCTATTACATATATAGGAGTACCATTCCCCCACCCCATTTAAATAGGGGAAAAAAAAATAGAGCACGAAATTGCAATGGCTATACACATGTGAAATATTTAATAAAGTATTATTCTTAAACTTATAATGCAAATGAAATTACAGGCATCACTAGCTCCTAATTTTGGAGCTGTAAATTAAAAGTGAAATATTTGAAGCAACTTAATATAATTTTCATATATTTTGTCCTAATTAATTTTCATCAAAAGAATGTAATAAAAATGTCCTTGAACTATCAAAAACCAGTTTGTTCTTGGACATGTTAATTCGTAATATCAGCAGGGTGCAACTAGTTATTAGAGAACTGATTTTGGGAAGAAAAAGTCTGGCCAAAGCTCCACGTGGAAGGAACAACATTGAAAAACTCGGTGGTTTTTCCGTCAACCAAAGTGATCTTAAAAGACAGTCTTTGTCCTCGAACGTCGACGCTGCTCTGCCAGTTTGCGCCCCAATTCCTATGCATGGGAATCCACGTTCTTGTCCTGGAGCCTCTTATCCATACGGCCTTCGCGTCACCGCTACCACCAACGTTAGAGATCATCACCATATTGAAATTTGATTGCCCCTTCAATGTGAAACGGACTCCTCCTCTCCTTTTGCATGAGACCCTTCAATCCATAAACATAGTAATAAATCACACATATATATATATATATATATATATATATATATATATATATATATATATGAGTCATAGTCAGACCAATCTCTTTGTTAATTTTATGTTAATTTATCAGGATTTCCAAGAACTTTATGATCTTGGCCAAATCCGAATTTTTAGTTCTAAGTTGTAAAGTTGCAAATTCAATTTGAAGTTTCAGAAGAAAGGATTAAAGTAAATAGTAAACTTGCAGATCTATGTTGTAGATCCATGTGAAGTTTCAGAGAAAAAAAGAAAGTAAATAGTGAACGTGTACATCCATGTGAAGTTTCAAAAGAAAATAATGAAGCTGGAGATCCATGTGAAGTTCTAGAAGATAAGACGAAAGTAAATAGTGTCACCATGACAAGTAACTATTATATTGCGTATATTTAGCTAATATTGGGGAAAAATCATGTCCAACAACTTGTATTTTCCTTTTTTGAAACATACATTTTGATTTTTGATTAGCTATTTTTAAGCAATCACTATAGCTTATGTATTCTTTCTTTTTGCTACAATCTCTTCTCTCTTGTAGTACTTTAAAAAAGCAATTAAAAAAATACTGAAAAATATTTATGGATGGATAAAATACTTGAGCAAAATATATTATATATGCCTTTTCAATGAGCTTTAGCTGTGCATGGCTAAAAAGAGGGCATTTGAAGCTTGAATTAGCTGTTGTTCTTTATTTTACCTTCTGTAAAGGACAGGAACAATGCCTTCATTGCCTTGCCGTGCAACGCGTAAGAAAGCAGGCAGAGACATGTCAAAGTGCTGGTGAGGGGGATCGCACCACCCTCCAATATTGTTAGGAGGGCAGAAATTGGTGGCAGTAATGGTTATAACACGGCGGGGGAGGCACCACTTTGGGTCAAGCCGGTAGTTGCACATCACTTGGTAGCAACCGCCGCACGCCTCCCCCTCTCTGAAAAGCGCACTACTAACAGCTGCTGTGTTCACGCCAAACCCGGCATGGACAGTGCTATCATAACCACAAGCTCCACCTGATAAAACCAATGCAATATTAGTTATAACCTGTTAATTTCATGAGAGGGAAATACTAGGGGCGGTAATTTGTGTTCATGTATCAGATTTGAGTTGTATCAATATATAAGTATAAGATTATATATATAGTTTAACACTAAATTATAAACTCATTTAATTAAACGGATCAGACTCCTAAATCATAACTAGCTAATTTTGTATTGGGTTCATATCAAGTTTATGAGTTGTATAAAAAATTATCAATCCTAAATATCGTATAATTAAAACTATATAAGTCAATCATAATCCGACCTATTCAATTAATAGGTCAAACCCATTAATTCTAACCCATTAATTTTGTATTGTTTGCGAATTGTATAAAAAATCAACTACCCTAACAAGTACATACCCACCACAAAATTGCAAATCAAGTTGCCCCCACCAACACTCATGATTCATGCAAGTTCATAAGAATATCAAGTTAAAAGTTTGAGACAAATATAATATAAAGTGATCATAATGACATCCAAGATTCCAAATATCAACACACAAAGCAAAACCATGATCATGTGATCACTTCTTACCAAGAGTGGTGGGGTTTTGGTTGGCTCCATAAAAGGTTGCGTGGCCGTTAAGCCAGCCGTTAACTTGACCGTTGATGCCATCCAAAACGACACAGGCAAGGAATAAGAAAAAATGGCATAGAGAAACAGACCCCATTTGCTCTTCAAATAAACAAACAAACAAACAGACACTTAGAATTCTTGAAGAAAGAGCCTCCATTTATAGAGAGAAAGAAGGCGCATGCCGGTGATTATAATAGGGCCTTTCTAAAAGAAAATTAGTTTAAAATAAGTAAAACCAGATTTTTCAAAAGAACGCGTTATTCTTGATAGCAAGTGCATGTGTTGATCTGAGACGACAACGAGAGAGCAAGTGCATGTGATGGTTTGTCTTGTGTTTGAACTTTGAAGCCATCCCGCGCGTCGGTGATTTGAAGGTCAATTGAAAGGAATTAATACCACATTCAGTAGCCGGCCTGCTTCTTTTCTTACCATGCAGTAAGATAATATTTGTGTACAAAAAAGAAAAAGTATGGCGTTGTTTGACAACGCTTTTTATAAAAATAAAAATAGTTTTGGGTACCTTAAAAAGCGCACGTTGTCAAACGAACCATAATATCATGTCGACTTATAATGGTGTAACATGTTAGAATCTAGTTATGTTGCCTAATGAACTTCCAAGTGTAACTATGAAATTCATTCGCAACGGTTGTGATATCAATAGTGTTTTTTTTATTTTTTTATTTTTTTTTTATTACTATGAACAAAAAAATAAAATAAAAGCAAGCTACTTTGATTGGAGTTAATATCTGATCTTCGAGAGAGTCATGCTTTTTCTCCATCTGTGGGGTTAAATGGAGAAAAAAGTTCATTGATATACGGGGAGATATGATCAGAGGAATTGTACATTTAGGATTTCAGATGTATTTTTATTTAAGATGTCGATATTAGACCATTGAAGCTAAAATTTACTTAAATTTATTACAATATATAATCTAATTAATGTATCAAACTAATAATACCAAACGCCACTCCCAATTCTCTGGGTTCATTTGATTATAATACTTTTAGACATTCACATAAAGGTGAAAATAAGAATATGCTTGAAGTTATTTGTTTTCTTATTAAAAAATAAAAATAACAAAAATTTCAAAAAGCGTTTTCAAACGAGACATCCTCCCACCTTTTTAATTTTTTAATTTTTTTTTAATAAATAAGATTTTCATTCCAACACAAACAGAATAACAAAACACACTAGAACTCATTTCTTTATAACAAACAAATGAAAACCAGAACCAAAACAAACAATTATAAATGATCTGCTACGTACACAATAAACTATAAGTTAAAACTATTTTACCACCCAATTATGAGAGAACTTAATCAAAAGTTATCACCCATTAACCAGGATAGTCAAAGGCATGCTCCTATTCCCACAAATCATGACATTTTCATTGGTATACTAGAATTTTTCTTTTTCCTTTGTCATGATTCTTGTACTTATAATATCCCAAATTTGCTCCTATATATTACACGTAGGTATATCACCTTGTGTAAACAAACAAATAAAGAGGAGAGAGATCCAATTAGAACTACAAATGCATAACAAAATTCACATTTAATATCCCAAACCATATAATAACAAGGAAAATGCATGGAAGTTCAGCGTGTTCCATGGGGTGTACTTTATCTTTATGTGAGACCGACCGAAGGGGGGCAAATGCGTCGATATCACCGACAGGTGACTTTGTAGAGATCGCACAAGCCATCACGTGCTTTTCAGCTTTTGCTCTGTCCTTGTTTGCCAAATTGTCATCCTCATTCCTCAAACAACACACAATTTCTTTCCGTACTTTGTTTTGTTTTAATTATATCTTCTTTCCGTACTTAATAGGACGTGGGAAAACGCGTTTTCATTTTTCAATTTTTTTTTTTTTTTTTTCGAAATCGCCCTGTACCACGTTAAGAGATTTTTCTCTGCAATATGATAATATTTTTTTATGGGAATAATTGATAAAGAGTTTTTTTTTTTTTTTAACATGTTGGTACGAGGGGAGGAAAGATGTTCGAATTAGTGACATTTCGTTTCATTAGGCGTGGTCTCAGTTGATTGAACTACTTCTACTTCATTAAAATCAGAAAAAGCCTGATTTTAATTTGTTTAATAAAAATATTTTACATATAAGTTCTTATTCAATAACTTCAAGATCTTTACACAATTACACTAATGAGAAGTTTAAAGAAATTTAGGAAGAACATAGAGAATTTATAAATTGTTTGTTTTTCTCTAATTAAATGTAAATGAATAATTTTTGCACGCTTCTTTCAATAGCCACTTTTAGAGTGGAAAGATACCACAATATTTTCTCTCATTTGCATTAATTATAACTGTTCTTTAAATAGATTAAAAAAAAAAAAGACTCTTAAATTGACAAGACTACTAAATAATCATAATCCTAATTTAAAATTATTTAATCCTAATAAATTTTAGTTTAACTAAATATCTCTAATCATGATCTTATCATGATCATTTCTCTTCCCTTGAAAATGATCTTATCCTCAAAGTCCGGCAAAATGGAATCAAAATACCAAATACACATGACAATCACTCAACAAATTTTTTTAAAAAAATATATGCACGATTGATGGGCTCGGGCCCACATTTCTTTCCTCCAGATTGTATTGAACCACTGGCCCTGTTTGCCAATGGTCCTACACTGGTACTGTAGCACTTTTTTAAGAATATGTGTTTAATTAGTTTTAGTAAAAATATTTTGTGGGAAAAACTGAAAAAATATATTTTATATGAAAAAATGTAAAAAATTTGTTTTGTAGTGATTTTTTTATTTGAATAATAATAAAAAAAATGATTGATGTGATATAAAAAGTAGAGATGTTGGGATTAATTTTGAGGTGAAAAGATTTTTTTTTTTTTTTTTTTTTGGATTGAGGGAGGGCTTGGTACAGTATTAGCCCAGGCCATTGGCAAACAATGCCATTGTTTCAAATAGATGCTTCTTTGAATCAGGAATAGGAGTCTAAAATGGACCGGAAAATATTCAGTTTATGGCTAAGAAATTCTAAAGCCACAAATATGACACATATTCACTAACTAAAAATAATAAAAATATATTATTTTAGATTTAAATAAAAATAAAATATTAAGGAGTGGCTGGCCACCCCCAATCCATCCCAGTTTGGGGCTGGGTTAGCTTCAGCCACCCCAGATCACCGGTCTGGGGTGGCTTCAAATCTTTCAAAAAAAAAAAAATTTGTTTGGCCCTTGGGGTGGCTGGACAACCCCCAAGGGCCAAATCTTAAAAAATAATAATAATTTGTTTGGCCCTTGGGGTGGCTGGACCATCTCGTTGGGCCTAGGGTGGTTTCGGCCACCCCCAAGGGCCAAACATATTTTTTTTTTTTTTTTAGATTTGGGCCACCCCAGCCCCAAATTAGGGTGGCCAGACACCCCTAAATATTTTATTATTTTGTTTTTTATTTTTATTTAAATTTAAAATAATATTTTATTATTATTTTTAGTTAATGGACAAGTGTCCTATTTGTGGCTTTAGAATTTCTAAGAATAAATTCTAGCCCTGAACTGGATATTTTTTAATCCATTTTGGATTGAAGATGATCCTATTCCTTTGAATCGGGTTCCCCCAACCTTATTTTTATTTTTTATTAGAAAAAATTACAATTTACTCCCTTAAAATTTAGGGCGATTTTCAATTAGACCATCCTTTAAAGTTTGAAGCGATTTTCAATTTGACCTACAATGTTTCAATTTTTGCAATGCAACCCCTCAAACTTCCAAATTTTTTCAATTCGACTAATTTTATCTCAAAATTCCCATATTGTCCCTAATTTTTTATTTTTTATCCCAAAAAATAAATTTTGAGGATGCAAAAATGGTCAAATGGCCTAGCCACTCCGAATTTTTTTTTTTAAAATTTTTTATAGACATTTTATTCCCAATTCCCAGCACTAAAGTCTCAAGGAACTCCCAATAAGTCCTTAATAATCTTTAAAATATCTTCTAGTCAACAAACATAATAGATTATGAACCACTAATTTTATATTAGAGTCATGTGAGGTTCACAGATTATATCAAAAATTAAAATTGTCAGCCTTGGATACAAGGCCGCCCCACCACAGGGAACGGTATTCTATATCAGATAGGTAATTTAGTTCTAGCGTGCATCATGGAACTAAATTTTTCTTCCCAGCAGCATGTGTTTTCTTTCCATGACCAAAAAAAAAAAAAAAAAAAAAAGGTGAAATGTAGCTGTAACAGTGTAGGAGTATTCTTTAACCAAGTATCACGTCAATATGAAGAAATGATCATAAATCAAACCAACAAATTTAACATTATGTATACACAAAAAAGGTTCTCAAGAGGAATTGTGCAAAATCTATATGAGACTGCACACAGTCTCATATCTTTTCACAACTATACAAAACAGAAGACAGAAAGGAACATGATCAGAAAACGAGAAGACACAAGATTATGCAACAAAAAAGAAAAATGGAAAGTCTATTAAGAGACTTGTCAAGCTGCAATTCCTGCCTTCTCAATCTAGGACTGCTAATCCCTGTGGGGGGGTTGGAAGCTGGAAAAGGATACAAACTTGTATATGAGCTCCTAAACATCCTCGCATAGACCATCTCTCCAAACATCCCAATTGTTGGACTAAAGTAACTAGCCATTGCGGTATCCCCAAGATAAGTTGATGCATTTGCAGCCTGACCTTCATATGGGTGAGGAAAGTATTGCTGGTGATGAAATGACTGAGACTCTGCCTGTGACTGAAAATAATTTGGATGAAGCTGCTGACTGGAATGGGAAGCAGAGGTTGTAGTAGAAATTAGAGTGTTCAACCCACAAGGAGATGGTCTATTGGGTATGACAAGACCCAAATTGGGTTTCTTGTCATTCGAATCCGAAGGGGATGTGCCCCGGCCGTAGAGCGGAACCAAGGAAGCCTGCGAGATGTTAGCTTTACAAACAGGGCACGTCTGCTCCTCCAGGTTCGATTCATCTTCAGAGATTTGTATATGCAGCCACTTGTAAATGCAAGGCCAGCAGTACAAGTGGCCACAGATGGTGACCACAGGTTCATGTGCTGATTCTAAGCATATGTTACAATCAAAGCAGCCACCCTCATTGTCTCTTGGGGCTGAAATGGCTTTCCATTTCTGCTGGATAGAAACATCTCCAGCAGATTCAAAGTGTAACTCAGGCTCAAAGAAATTATGTTCCATAGCTATCTGCTCTGTTACAAAAGTAAGGTCTTAATAGGATAATAAATAGAAGAACATCAATAGAAACTGAACTATGCTCTGTGCGTGTAAGAGAGAGAGAGAGAGAGAGAGAGAAAGATTTCACCAATATATTGAAAAAGAAAAAGCAAAGTATTCACTACAGAGCCAGAATTGGCGTTGTATGAGTAATGATATCTAAGAAAATGTCTGTAATGTTAAATTAGGAACATTAACCACAGGGGACAAGAGAAAAGAATGTCAAATAGGCAGACTGGCTCCAAACAAATCAAAGTATGAACATAAAGCAAGTTTCCACAACCCACCAACCGTTGATTAAGAATATAAGCCATGGGTCCTACCTATCATCATCACAAAATAAGAGAGAAAGAACAGGGCCGGCTGCTTAATTAAAGTTGGGGCCATGAAAACAGGGCGCCGGCTCAATAAATTTTAAGGTCCAACGCGATAAATTTAAGTAATGTATTTTTATATTTAAATATTAATTAATTAAATTATATATATATATATATATATATATATATATATATATATAATTTTAAATTCATTTTTCAAACAACATGTAGAATTCATCTCCGATGCAAGACATTTAGTTTTAACGAAAGACATATTTTGTATTGAGCTACATATAATCTTTTATGTATCGCAAAACGAAATTTACATGATTCTAAACAATATTTTAGTGTACGAACTTAGTCAAAATGTTAGTTTACATTCAGACAAAATTACTTATACTTTAGGGTGCCAGAAAATGTAACTTTCCATTTTTCCCTTTCTTTTCCTCTAAAGTCTCAATATCTTGGGATTCAACTTTTTTGTAATTTTTTGTTTTTTTTTACCATAATTGAGCCTTAACTAAAAAGCATTGACTAACCATTTTATCATAATTGGGGCTTTAAAGTTTTTTCTTTGTTAAACAACACTTAGTTATACTATTAGTAATTGGGGATTCGGCTTACATGCTGTTATTTTAGTCAAGATTGAATCTTAAAGTTGACTTACTTTTATAAGCTTTTAATGTGAGAGAGAAAATAAAGAGAGATTTTGAAAAATTTAATCTTGACCGTTGATTAAACTACAGTATATATGCTGTTATTAAAATAACAACATGTAAACCGGATCCAGTAACTGGGACCTTACGCGGCCGCCTAATTAGCCTAGCGAATCAGCCGGCTGTGCCTGAAATCCTCAATTCCTTTCCTATCCAGAACCCCCTAACATCAGAGGATCAGTTTGAGTTTTATGAAAATCTGTAATTTTGTTAAATATCCAGGAAAATCTGCTAGTGAACAATTACAAAAGTTGCTTTCCTTAAAAAGCTGTGCTGGTTTTCTAAAACATCACAAAAATCCTCAATATATGAATTTATGTGATTTTATATACCAGATCAAAGGCCAGAGAAAGGTGAATCAAACAGATTATTTGAAATTGAAATGAAAGCAAATACATTTCAGCTAAGAAAATTACAGATTCAAACTATTATGGCCCTATATTCACCACACCATCTAGTCAAACAGCAAAAGAAATTAGAGAAAACGTAATGCCCTGTTTTTCTGCTAAGAAAATTTCAAAAACCATAGAGAGAAATTGAAAAGCTGATACCTCAATGTTTCCACTTCATTGAGCCTAACATGTCATCGTGGGCAACATTTTATCTTATTTTCTATCCCTCAATTTCACGTCAGCCTAGTGACAACGAGAGAAAAATATTGTCCAAAACAAGAATATCACTCTAATCCGGTGTAAATCTTTCAGGCTCTGCTTGTTTCAACGGATAAATTTTCCCAACATACACATAAAACCAAGATCCAAAGAATAACAAAGTGTCAAACAAACAAAAATCCGACAAAAACAAAGAAAACCCATCATAATTCAAAACCCGAAAAGCAAAGAAAACACAAGACCAAGACACGGCCTTTTCCTAACAATATTAAAAACCCAACATAGAGCACCAAGCATACCTTGTATAGAGAAAGCTTTCTGAATCAAAACCTTCAATGGAACGCTGATCAACAGGCAACTCTTGAGAGAAAAGAGAGAAGGCTGAAACGTCAACTTCTATTTCTTTATTTTGGAATTTTGGGTCGTGAAGAAACGAGAAGAGGTTGAGATCGAAAAATGGCGATGGGTGAGTTAATATAGAGCCACTACTACCGCGTGCACCATTCCCTCAGCAAGGTCAATGCTCGTCTTTATGAAGTTTACAAAAATATCTTCGTACCTACGAACGGCCTGCTAACACGTGCGAGTTGAGGTTATATTGCACGTGGGGGAGATTTATTCCGATATGAGTTATGGAAGCACTCTTTAGTCTTGGTGATTTGGTAGGCCAATAAGGTTTTACACGAATCTTGAACATCATATGAACTCAAGCTCAATACTTGTGAGTTGATCTTGTATAATCTTATACTCATATCTTGATATAATTTTAATCTAACACTCGATTGATCAATTGGGTCGAGTTAAGATTAACATATAATATTATTCTTAATACTTCAGCATAACCCAAATCCTACACGTGAACACGAACACATAATACTAAGAGAAAAATTGGTGATCAAATCCCTTACTTGAGAGTTCCTTCCTTTATTTTTGTGTATCTCGAGAGTTGAAGCATGAGGTATACCTGCATGCAACACCGAGTGGTGACGTGTCATTAGGAGAGCATTCTCCGTACTCCATATGTAAGGTTATACGCGGATTACGAGGATAACTCAACATGACATGACGTCTCAATTTGTTTGAAGTTTAGGGACTTAAGCAGCATTAATCAATTATACTAGGTATCACCTGTTGACTTCCGTCTGAAAGGAATAAATGCACGGTGATCATGAAGAGGGAAACAAGTGATCATTTTCTTGTCAAGTTCTAGGACCACCGAGCTGCCGATGTGGCAGGCCTCAATCACAAACTTGCTATTATGTTGGGCTTAAAGCCTAATATGAATCTTCGATCGCTAAATGGGTTTTGGGGCTCAAAAGATTTCTTCGACGAAGGTGGGCCAGGCCAAACTCCTAAGGGGCCGCAGCAGGCCCACGATAGCAGTACCCTTAAAAGAGATTTAGATGGTGAAAAACCAAGTGCTCCCTCAGAAGGGATGGAAGCAGACCCCAACCCTACCGACATCAACACCAAGGACATAGTAATTAGGGTTGGGCAGATTAATCGTTACCGTTTAACCGGCCGTCTACCGGCTTCAACCAAACCGATATTAACCGTAACCATTTAACCGATATTTTTATCGGTTAAAAATTTTGTACCGAAATTCTTATCGGTTCGGTTTGGTTCGGTTAACCATTTGTTATCGGTTAACCGTTTTAACCGATAATAACTGGTATGGAGGAAGACTAGTAACAAAACCAATTTAGTTCAGTTGGTAGTGAACTAGAGCATAAGGCTTAGATCCTTGTGGTTATGGGTTCAAGCCCCTATAGACTATTTCTTCTTTTGTTTTTCTTTCTTTTCCTTCTCACCGTTTCTTTTCCCAATTCCCACGCCACATATTTCTTTCTTTTTTTTTTTTTTTTCCTTCTCCCACGCAGTAGACTCTTTCTTCCTCATTGTTTTTCTTTATTTTCCTTTTCTTCCCAATTCCCACGCCACATATTTCTTTTCTTTTTCTTTTTCTTTTTTTTCTTCTCCTCCCACGCAGTAGACTCGTTCTTCCTCATTGTTTTTCTTTTTTTTCCTTCTCATTATTGCAGGAGAATGGGTTTCTTTCCCTTTTTTTTTTTTTTTTTTTTTTTTTCCTTTTGGTGCTTGGGGGTTAGAGAAGTAGAGAACACTAAAGAATGTGAGATTTATAATCGGTTAACTGATTTAACTGAACCGTTTAACCGTGTACCGTTATAACCGATAATTTCGGTTAAAATTCTTATCAGTTCGGTATCGGTTAAGAAACCGTTTAACCGAAAATTATCGGTTGATAACCGATAAGAGCTAAAACCAGACCGCTTTAACCGATACCCACCCCTAATAGCAATGGAGGAAAATTTCTGTCCTTTGATTTTGTTGTCTTTTGTTTCATTATCACGTGGCTCCTTGTCACACAGTTGAGATTCGGAAAGTGACATGCTGTTATGTTCTACACACCCAATAAATCAAGTAAAACAAACAAAAAGAAGACTTCTTCAAACTGAGGAAAAACGAATCAGGAACCAAATCTTTAAAAGAATGAGGAAATAATGGATATTATTTTATAAAAAATTAGCAGTACCAGGATGGTTTCATGGGTAGAATTCCATATATGAAGTTGAAAGCTCAACAACCATATTTTTATCTAATTAATAATTACCTAGAAGAAGGTAATCACTAATCACTTAATTAAATGATAGGAGCAAATGTCCAATCGATTGCTAAAAATATCATATTATATGGGTCAATTTTTCTAGTGCATCTGCTATTTAATTTAAAAATTAGTCATAGGTTAGCAAATTTTGTATGAGTCTGAAATGTAATACGTCATTTTTTACGCTTGTAACCTCGTAACTTCGGTTATGGTTGCTTCAGAGTTTTGCTCTGTATTGTTTGAGTTTTATGCTCGTTTATCAATTAATGAGATTGAACTATTTCAAAAAAAAAAAAAAAAAAAAAATCACATTTTGATCAATTAAATTGGCTAATGGTCCTTCCTTGGAATCCTATACTCTCTATTTGAGGTCCGGGGAAGTTATTTAAGAGTAACTATAAAGGTTCCTCTTGTGTCCCTTCTTCAAAAATAAAGCGTGTTTTAAAATTATTTCATTATTCTTAAAGGAACACAAAATAAACTTATAGCATTACTCGTAGTTTAAAATCATTTACTTGAAGGTTACTCGGTGCGATCCAAGTTCATATACTCAAATTTAGGTCACATTATCTGACTTTAGTGAGCATTGCCTACCACAGATTCTACTATTTTTGCATAATAAGTAAGCCTACAAAAGGTTTGGTTGAGTATGCGTTTGAATGACTTAAAAATGCGTTTTAAAAAAAAAAGTATCAGTTTGGTAAAAAAATTAAAAGAGCTTTTATTTTAAGGGTCCAAAAATAGCCAAAACGCACTTTTGACAAAAGCTTAAAAATAAAAGTTTTACTAAAAAAACACTTTCTGACTTAAAAACTTTATTTCTTAAACGTAATTTGAAACATGGTCAAAGGATTCATGGACATATTATTGACTTGAAAGCAAAAAAACAAATATAACATGAAAAAGCTGACGGTGACAAACATTGGAAGAGGAAAAATGCATAGAAAAGCTTGTAGGGGCAATCAATTTGATAGCTCTGTCCCATTTTCTCATAATTAGGACCATGCTCCTTTTTCTCCCTTCAATCAAAAGTTATTCAACCTATTCTAGAATTCTGTCCCTCATATACCAAACTTTTGAAATTCTGGATCCCTTCATAAGAACCCCATTGACAATTGATTGCACCCATAATTAACTTCTGCCACTTATTCCCTTAAAATAATAATAAAAAAGACTAAAATTATTATTTTATTTTATTTTTTTTAAAAAAATCAGGTTATGGAATTTAAAATTTTTCATTTTTTCTTTCTTATATATATATATATATATATATATATATATATTTGGTTCTTTTTTTCAAATTTATTGATTTTTTTTTTTTTTTTTTTTGTCTTATTAAAATGTTTTAGGGTCATTTTTTTCTTTTTGCTAGCTTTGGGGGACATTATCAATTTTTTGGTAGTTTAGGAGAGACATTATCGCAATTAAAAGTTTGGAGAGACATTGTTAATTGAGTGATAATTTGAGGAAGGTATGTGAACCTTTCCCATTTTATTATATTATTGTGTTTCCTTATGACGGTTTATTTTCTACCAGAATCCAATTATACGGGTAAGAGTTTATTTGAAATTGTGTTAGGGATGATAAAAAATATTTTTAATTCTTAAAAGGACGTGTCAAACAAAAAGTTGGCATGTTTGGCCAAAACGCACTTTTGAAAAAAAAACTTAAAATTAAAGTTTTTTTCTAAAAGTTATTTTTAACTTTAAAAGTCTTATATTTCAACGCAATCTCAACGTGCTCTAAAAGTAAAAAATTCTGTTCTTTGAAATTGGGGAATCTCACGAGTGATTCTACGACTCAAAAAGTAAAAGCTTTCAAACAATTGTGTGTGACGTCTGGAAATATATATATATTTCTCTTAGTTTACTGAAAATGTTAATTATAATATTGTTTTTTCTCCGATAGATAATGTAAAACCTTTCTTAACATCCACGCTTCATTTTCTTGAAAACTTAGTTGGAAGAAAATGCTTTTGACTTTTGAGGTAAATTACTTGAGTCAAAACAAGAGAGATATTTTATACTATCGGATTCTCCTCCCATCTTTCTATTGAATTGGGCTTTTGTTCATTTCTATTTATACTGTATTTTCTTACCAGTATTATTAGTTTTTGTTTCATGTTATAGTAGGGTTTCTATTCTTGTTGTACTTTGATTATTAATGAAAGTTATTTGCAAAAAAATAAAAATAAAAAATTAATATATCATGTGTGTTCGAGACAAGTATAAGTAGGACAAAAGCATAGATGAAAGAGTAATGGTAGAACCCTAGAAAGAAGATTTTTGTCTCCATCTTCCTCTGAAGATGATGTGACTTTCAAAAATGCCATTAGATTAAATGATAATTTTAAAGTTACATCGCCTCCATGAAACACTATGTCAAGTTGTTAAGTGTAAGGCTTTACAAAAAAGAGAAGCAAACATATTAACCGACGATGGAGATTTCCTAATATTTTTTGTCCGAGTTTTAAAGCATTCAGACAGATAATCACAGAGACAATCAAGGGTTTCGAGATATCTGGAAAGTTCGAAGTGCAAGACTTACCTGTCCAGACATTTCAGAACTTTGAGAGATTCAAAAAAAAAAAAAAAGGGAAAAAATATATTCCAATCCATTAACCAATCACTTAGAACATGAAGAAGAAAGTGAGGGATGTTTTTGTCTAGTCTTTTGTTCAACAGCTTTCACTTGTTGTTATGTTCAAGCGGGATTCAAGTGGGGTTGAGGAGCCTTTCGAGGTTCATGCTCCTTTTGGTGCTTCTTTTGTTTCTGTTACCGCATTTTGTGGCTCACTTTTTAGTTTTGTCCAAGATACAGAGGAGCGGATTGTATTGTATTTTTAGTTTGGATATGTAGTTGACGAGCCCACCATTTCTTGGTCTTTTATTCTCTATAACCCTTCCCAATTTGATTAGGAAAAAAAAAAAGATATGAAGTGGTTCTTTTTGTGTATTTCAAATGTTCTCAAGAGATTTCTTTTTAATTTGGAATTAATGCTAAAATTGTGCTTGGATGAGCTTGATTTATTAGCTAGTGAGTGTTTAATCTTGATCTCTCTTTTCCCAAGATACATCAATTATATGCTAGGGAAACAAAAAAGATCCCCCATTCAAGTCAAAACAAATTGCTATATATATATATATATCCTTGCGTATGGATAAACAAAACTAAGTAATTATTCTTATGACTATCATTAACTTTTCTATAAAATCAAGAGAAGAAGAATACCAAGTTTTGGTGAATAGATTTTTTTTTTTTGTCCCCAAGTTTAAGCCTTTTAAAAAAATAAAAAAATAAAAAAAATAAGAAAAGGGAAGAGATACCCATAATCTATCTTTGAAAATGATATCTTGAGACCAAACCCATTGGCCAAAAAATAAATCAATTAATTAAATCCGCTAACCAATGATGAGATTCTCTAGAACTTCTCATCCGGCAGAGAATGAAAGATAAAATCTAAAGTTCCGAGATATCCGAACAACTTGAGGTGCAGGGTTTATCTGTTCAGACACCTCATAACTTAGAGAAATTCAAATAAAAGAATAGAAAAAATTTCAATCCATTAACCAGTCGCCTAGACCATCAACAAGAAGAAATTGACGGATGTTTTTGTCTATATCTAGCCTCTGGCTTTCTTTGGTGAAAAATGATTTTTTTGTACATAAGTTATCACTTTCTCAGTATAACTCATTATAAGACATATATATATATATATTCTACACAATTGAGAATGTCTAAGATCAAGATGGGTCCATCAGTTGTGTTGTTACGTGTAAGTAATATTTTGGATAAAAATTAACATATCAAGAGGGTTTCATATATTTATATTTTAGTCCTACTTTTCAAAAGATTGAGAGAATATTCCTGATTTCTTTCTTTAAACGCAAACCCTTGTGCATTTGATGGTATAGCGAGAGAGAGAGAGAGAGAGAGAGAGAGAGATGACATTCTCTCTTCAATGTGCATTCTTATATATTTGATTGTTTTTTTTACAAAGTTTATACTTGTAGTAACGATCATATGGACATATAATTTGATACATATGTGAATGTTGTTGTCATGCGTAGCGGCCGGCAATCTGAGACTAAGCAAAATAGCGAAGGGATCAGTAATAAGGCGTGGCAATACCACCTCCAATGTTAAAGTCAATAACGAGAATAAGAGATAGTAGGTGATCTAAGGGGGGTTAAAGAATTATTTTTGGCGCATACCCTTACCTGTCTTCTGTACTGGTATTTATGGCTGGATTTTCCAATGGTTGGCGGACCTACCCCTTGTGTTGGGGGTCCAAGGCAACCCCAAGAATTTTGAAAGCCTTTAAGAAAATATCAATTTTTGTACTATGGCCTCTACACGCATCTTATCCTTGCTTCTAAGATATGATTTTATCTTCATTTTTTGGAGGACTTTGTTGCCATATGTGACCTCCTTCATCTCTGGCATCCCTAGGGTTTTCTTGGGAGAAAAATTATCACCCTGAGTGGCAGAGCCACACAGAGACCGGTGGGGGGCCATGGCCCCAACAATTTTATTTTTTTTATTAAAAAAAAAAAAAATGAAGAAGAAGAAGAAGAGATTTTAAGATGATGAAGGTGATGACGCAAATGGGGAGAAGGAAAACTATGTTGAATTGGTAAGTCCATGTATCAATCAAATTCATTTCGTTATGATGGGGGTCAATTCAATTAGGGTCGGTTTTGAAACAATTCAGAAATAATCACAAGAAATCTTTTGATAACACGTATTCCTATTTCTCAATGATATCCCACGATCAAGACAATTGGCCGAATCTCGCGAAACCATTTCATAGAAGTTCATTGATATCTTCTTTTTATAAAGCAAATCGAAGTTACCCGACCCGCACGAAAGGCGTAACGATTTGGGCACCGTCTCGGAGAGAGACTCGGTGAAATAGACATGTCTGTGAAGATGCGGACTACCTGCACCTGGACAGAAAGACCCTATGAAGCTTCACTGTTCCCTGGGATTGGCTTTGGGCCTTTCCTGCGCAGCTTAGGTGGAGGGCGAAGAAGGCCTCCTTCCTCGGGGGGGGGGGGGGCGAGCCTTCAGTGAGATACCACTTTGGAAGAACTAGAATTCTAACCTTGTATCAGAACCTACGGGCCAAGAGACAGTCTTAGGTAGACAGTTTCTATGGGGTGTAGGCCTCCCAAAAGGTAACGGAGGCGTGCAAAGGTTTCCTCGGGCCAGACGGAGATTGGCCCAATTTTATTTTATTTTTATTTTAAAAAAAAAAAGAAAAAAAAAAAAAAGAAGAGATTTTAAGATGATGAAGGTGATGACGCAAATGGGGAGAAGGAAAATTATAATAAACAAGCATTTTTGTAGAGCAATTCTATAAGTTTCCCATAATTATAATAAATATATATTTATTTATTTTATATACATTAAAACATAATATAAGAGAAAAACAAATTTATTATTACATTTTAGTTTGGCTCCCTCAAAAATGAATTGTTGGCTCCGTCACTGGTCAACCTCAACAAACTTCTCTACACTTATATCTGTGGGCTGAGCCCAAATCCTTGCCTTTCATGTCTAGTGTTTGTGGGACCGATATAGGCCGAAGTTCTTGGATGAATATGATAAATGATAATGTGATCATCCAACAATTCAACAATTCATAACGAAACTCTTAGGATTAATTTGTTCAAAGAAAGAAATGCATACAAGTTTAGTACAACATTGATCCTTGCTAGCTAGGATGGTGGATAAGGTGGGAGCCCTTGTAGAGATGATACGAGTTGCCACCTCAACTGAAGTAGGATGGGAATCCCGAATCTATACTTATCCTTGGCATTGAATGATATGAATCCCACTCGCTCAAGCGTGAAGAACTTAATTCAATTTGTCCATTTTTACACGGCACACTAGAGATTGGACCTATCATTATAGATAAGGTTCATTCTATTTTCCTACACATGTTAGGTTATGCTGGAACTTAAAGGTCTTTTGATTCAATAAATATATTTTGTTCTAAGTTTTAAATAATCTTTTCAATTACATTTATTGAGAAGGTTCGATAATTTTTTATATTCTTTTGACATTTTTGTGAGGTGAACTGATCAAACTCCAGGCCATTATTTACAACTTAATCGGAAAACCAAAAAATATCTCATACAGATTTTATATCATCGTAAAAACTAGAGAGAAATTATCATCTGGACTGCCACCTCAGCTAACACACCACAAATTCGACCCTATCCGAAGCAAGTTGGTATATGAATTTTCAAGACGACTAATCAGGTTCATGTATCACACAGCAAATGAAAGGCTCGACAGTTTTTGATATTTGCTTAGAGATGCTACTTCTCTTCATGTTCATTTATCACTCATTTCATTCCTACTGGCTGACTTGATGTGTTTTAAGAGGCTTCTCATGTCAGTCAATTAAACCAAACAAAACTAAGCAAGTTCTGGTTCTTGAAGAGGCAGCAAATACATACACATTCTTCTTACTATTTGTGGGACTCTGAAGAGGTTGGTTTAGGGTTTAGGTCCACAAAGAACCTTGTTTTCTGCTTGAGTTTCATTTATTAACTACCCAAACCCTCTCTGCTCCTTTTGGCACTTTCTCATCTCTATTTACAATTGAGTTCTCATCCTTATTTGTTGTTCCCCATCAATATCCATTGCAATTTCCTAAAAATAAGCCAAAATTTTGATGGCTCAAGTCCATGGTAAATGTAAAAAATGACCTCATCCCTAAAGACACGCTTAGGGCTACTAGATGAAGAATTTTAAAAACTCAAATAGAGAGTAGAAAAACCAGGATCCTTTCAAAACAAGGGTGCCTCAATCCCCTCAAGAGCATGTCTCTTTCTAAACAAACCTCATAAAAAAACAGCAGTGCAGTTTTCTAGTCTAGGCATCTATAGAGTTTAGCACTCATGAACCAATCTCAGACAACTAGCGCAGTTTATACAACAAAGAATCTCTCTTTAGCTTTCTTTAGGGCCTCCCTGGACCCAGTATTTGCCAATCAATTGTCTAGGCAGTTCTATACAACCACAGACCCTAACAACCACTCACAATCATCTTTAATAATACAAATGAAACATAAGCCAATAATGTTAAAATTAACGAATATACAGAAGAAGAGCATTGCAAAGAAGATATCCAAATATCGTGTGTAACTATAAGTACATTTTCTGGGGGTTAACAAAATACAGCTGCATCCGACAACTATACAGTAGATCAAATATGAGTTTATTATGGGAGCAAAGGTATCCAAACTTGAGACATCAAAAGCTAAGAAGAAAAGAAACAAATACTAGAAAACAGCTTAAATCCAGTGAAGGCATTTTTACTTACCACCTTCACAAGAATTTCTCTATGCTGGTAGTCAATGTGGATTTGGGAACAGCACCTATAACTGCATCTTTTTTTTCACCACTCTTGAAGATTATGACAGTTGGGATGCTTCTAATCCCATAACGGGTTGCGATTGAAGGGCTCTCATCAGTATTAACTTTGTAGCATTTGAGCTTCCCAACATATTGTTTTGCCAGTTCATCAATGATAGGATGGATCATACGGCATGGCCCACACCAAGGGGCCCAGAACTCAACCAGGACAGTGGATTCAGATTCAAGAACAAGTGACTGCCAATTTGTATCCGTAACAGCAGACACTGCAATTTCCCAAAGAATTCATCATTCTAGTTTTTATGAGTTTTCTCAAACTGTAAAAAGAGATACTGACCAGCCATTGATCCAAACTGCAAAAGAACTTAACAACATTACACAGTTCAAAGTGCCCTACAAAGACAGAAGGGAATTTCTTCACTAATTCCACAACTATATGAAACCCCAAAAATTATTTCTTAAATAACCCATCAATCCCCCAGCCCCATGTTGAAAAGCAACAAGAAAGAGAATACAAAAAAGAAGTTTTCAATAATGAAGTTCGAATTTAAATAAGTTTTACATGATGCAACAAAATCATCCATAGTAAGATTGTGTAAAGGTTGTTGTTAACTTGTTTAGTTATTGTCGTCGTCGTCATTGTTACTTTGTGTTTATAAGTAATCGAGATATCATTAAACACATAAAGCACACCCAAATACAAAGAAAGCATACAAGAGACACACCTAAGTAAAAGGAAAAAAAAGAACCAAAAAAAAAAAAAAAAATCATGAAAAGTCGGCAACAAGGAGAAACTCTAGCGGTCTTCAAAATTTCTATCATTTCTTTTCTTCTAAAGACTTTATAAAAGAGAAGGCACCATCTTCCACAAAGCAGCACTTCAAATGCTATCAACAAACCACCAAGAAGCAAACAAATCAACTACTCTCGTCTACGCATAATCCAAGATAGCCCCCCCCCCCCCCCCCCACAAAAAAAAGAAAAGAAAAGAAAAGAAAAGAGAGAGAGAATATGGTCCATAGACTCACCATTCCTCTTATACATACAAGCACCTATTGACCACAATTACAATTCTCCCAATCCCTCCTAATATTCTTCTGTAACCCCACCCCCATATGATCCAAGAGGCGCATTAAAAAAATACCCACCCAACGAACTAGCAAATTTAGAGTCCATCACAACTCTCCACCAAACCTCTACCTCTCTCTCTCTCTCATGCACATAGCGCTAGCCATTTTCCTAATAGAGCACGATTGAATACCAGCAACGAACGCCTAACCCTCAATCAGAGATCGGAGAACATACCTTGGACCAACTTACTAGGTGAAATTTTAACTCTTCACCTAGCTCACCCCATAAGAAATCTTGTTGAAACTTCTCTATACGGTTTGCAACACCTACAAGGAAAGGGAAGAGGGACATAAAATACGAAGACAAATTGGAAAGAGTGCTCTTAATAAGGGTAACCCTACCACCCTTAGACAAGTGCATCATTTTCCAATTAACCAACTGACGCTCTATCTTTTCAATAACACCATCAAAATAGACTTGGCCTCATAGGATGCCCCCAACAGAAGACCAAAATACTTCAAAGGCAACAAAAAAAAACCCCTCGGCCCAGAACACCAGCCAAGCAATCCACATTGTCAACATTGCCCACAAGATCCAATTCCAACTTAGCCAGATTAATCTTCAAACCGTTGACAGCTTCAAAGCATAAAAATAAAGCATGCAAATAGCAAAGGTGGTAAGGCTTGGCCCCACAACAAACCAAAGTGTGATCCACAAACAACAATCCAAAGTGTGAAATGTTAACCACACCCAAGTGCCTAGATCCCACAGAAAAGTCTGAGAGAAAACCCCATCAAAACAGTTGCAGAAAGCATTCTACTTAAAGCCTCCATAACAATAACAAAGAGAAAATGAGACAAAGGATCTCCCTGTCTCAAACCATGGGAGCTACAACAGAAACCGGACAAATTACCATTCACCAAAATGGAAAAGCGCACCGAAGAAATACAATGTGCTATCCAAGATAGCCATTTCTCCCCAAAACCACACCTCCTCAACAAGTAAGTAATCCCAATTGACATGATTGTAGGCCTTCTCAACATCAAGTTTGCAAATCACCCCTTGCTCACCATATTTGATCCTACTATCCAAACTTCATTAGCAATGAGCATGAAATCAAGGATTTTCTTACCTCTAGCAAAGTGCTCTGGGACAAATTGCCATTCACCAAAATGGAAAAGCGCACCGAAGAAATACAATGTGCTATCCAAGACTGTCATTTCTCCCCAAAACCACACCTCCACAACAAGTAACAAATCCCAATTGACATGATTGCAGGCCTTCTCAATATCAAGTTTGCAAAGCACCCCTTGCTCACCATATTTGATCCTACTATCCAAACTTCATTAGCAATAAGCATGAATGAAATCAAGGATTTTCTTACCTCTAGCAAAGTGCTCTAGGACTTCGAAATAATCTTCTCCATGACCCTTCTCAATTTGTTGGCTAGGACTTCAGGAATAATCTTGTATACTCCACTCACAAGACTGATAGGGCGAACGTCCTTAAGATCAATAACCCCATATTTCTTTTGAATGAGGGCACTAAAAGTGCCATTAAGACTTTTCTCAAACTTGCTACTAGCATGAAAATGATGGAACAGCGCCATAATATCTACCTTGATCACCTAACCATTAGGGCAAGGCACCTTCTCACTGTTCATCCTTTCACCACCTCCAAGACCTTACTCTCCTAAAATGGTCTCTCTAACCAGGAAGCCTCCCCATTAATGGAATTGAAATCAAGGCCATCCAGCCTAGGAAGCCAACTAAACTATTCTCAAAAAAGATTGTCATAGAATTGTACAATGTGATATCTAATTCAAGACTTCACTCTCCTCAAACGGTCTCTCTAACCAGGAAGCCTCCTCCACATTAATGGAATCGAAATCAAGGCCATCCAGCTTGGGACGCCAAATAAATTGTTCTGAAAAAAGATTGTCATAGAATTATACAGTGATCTCTAATTGCCGGTTCATTAGAAGACAACGACCCAATTGAGTTGTTTCTCCTATTCGAGTTGGCCACCTGATGAAAAAACTTGCGCATTTATCACCCTCTTTTAACCAAAGAGCCCTAGACTTTGGCTCCAACTTACCTTCGCCAATAAAGTAGCTTTCTCCAATTCCCCAATGACAATAGTATTCCTCAGTTACTCTTCATCACCACGTAGGAATCTCTCTTCCTCTAAACCATCAAGAACACGCAAATTTCTTCTACCACTACTACACAATCAATAAGATTTTCTAATACTATTGCCACCAGGTTCAAATATTTAGAAAGTTTAGCTATATAGGTCTGGCTGGCCTTACCCATTTGGTACACACTTATTACTTGGTTTTGTACAGCCAAAAAATCATTCACCAAAATACATCCTAGGTAGTGAAGAAAATTGCTGAGGATATGGACCTCCTTCTATAGCTTTAAATCAAAGAACAGAGGTAGGTTCTTTTATTTGGTATTAAGTCGGGATCTAAGCTCACATTTAAAAAATTAAAAAAAAAAAAAAAAAAAAAAAAACACTGGACTAAAGAGGGGTTTCTATAGATTGTGAGACTCTAAGGGCAGCTATGAACAAGATTACAGCTAGTGAGAAGCAACATTTCCTTTGCTATGTTAAAAACGCTTATCTTATCAAAGAACTAAGATAAATTTTACCAATGCCAACCACACCTAAAATTCATGGTAACTCAAGTCTAAACAAATAGAAGGAAGCTTCTAAATCAGACTGAAAAATTACATTAAGGCACTTTTCTTAAAAGGATGATCTCATGCCCTCCAAGTGTTAGACTCAGTCCGAATAGGTTCCTTAGTACTTAACCTCCAATGATTCAGTTATAACCGTTTCCCCTTTAAAGACTTCCAAGCATGAAGGATTCAAGCAAACACCTCTTCAACACCCAATTCGAAACAACACAAATTCTACCATATGGACAAGAGACTATTGCTGGAAGTAGCAGGAAAGAAGAGCAAAAGAGGAAAGAGAGAAGCTTGTCTCCTTCATAGCTGGAAGTTCTCCAATTTTTTTATCCAAAAGAACAGTCTCTATCACTTCTGATTGTTTTAATCGATTATTCTTCAGGTAAACTTATCTTTATTGACAAGTATTACTGCATCATTCCCAAAAATATTTTCCAACACCCCATGACATTAAGCTGCATCCCCATTTCCAGACAAATGACACCTCAAGTTCTAACACACCAGCAGGTCCACACTCGAGTGCAAGAGCATATAATTACAGTCTCTAGGACCCCATACATTTGATTTGATAAAATAAGAGAGACTAGACTCTATCAACCACAGTGTATTAATCTGTACTGTTAGTTCCTCTTTACAAACAAGTCCGACACTTCAATCATCTGAGAATCACCCCAAAGAACCACTACATGATATTTGATTAACCAAATCCCACACAATACAGAACAGAGCACTCAGTCCCTGCTTAAATGCAATTCTGGTGCACGTCTAAGTTTTCTTCTATTCAGTTCTATATCTTAATCTAAAACAATAATAACAAAAATTAAAGCAACAAAACAAATGGGAAAGCAATGGGAGAAAATAAAAGCACAAAAAAGAACATGAATTTCGGTTTGGTCGCTCAGAAAACATAGGAGAAAGAAAACAAAAACTGAAATTTCAAATTTAACCAAGTCGTCCAGTCCACAAAAGTCCCAAACTTTCCCTCATTTTATTTTCCGTATTTTTCCGAACAAACCAAACAGAGCTACGATCCTCACCTTCAACGGCGGTGTCCTGAGCCTCGCACACGACTAATCCACGGCGACTCGCTCGTCGCGAGATTAAACTCACCGAGCCAAAAGAGCGAGAGGCGGAACTCGGTCCGGCCCTGAGGCCTCTGAAGCGGGGCAATCTACGAGCGGAGAGCGAAGAGGCCGAGGACGCCGCGATCGGAGAGTGAGTCGGGGATAACAGAGCTGAGGCGCGTGGGACGGCAAGGGACTCGAGCACGGCGGCCATCGAAGCAGATGATCGGAGCTCGAGCGAGAGAGAGAGAATCGGTAGGAAGTATAGGGATGGGGATCTGAGAGGATGAGTTGAGAACGAGAGGGTTTTGGTGTGTAGTTAGCGAATGGCCGACGAGGCAAGTGGCATGGATGAGGCTGGGTAAATGGCTAACCGTCCGGTTAGTTCTCCTGCTCTGTGGTCCGGTCACCAATAGAATAAGGTCACGTGGACTTAGCAATTTGCACTTCTCACCCATCTATAATACAATTTGCAATGTCCTTCCCATTATTATTATTATTATTATTATTATTATTTTTACATGTTCGCACACAAAGATGGAGATTCGAACTAATAACCTCTACTTTATTAAGCTTATTGAGGACCAATGCCCTCTTTATTAATGTGTCATACAAATCTATCATTTGGATTATAATGTCCCCTTTTGCCTCAAAAGATAAAAATACACGTAAAAATAATTTGGGGAAAAAAACTTAATCATGTAAGTTTCTTCAGATTTTTAGTAGTATACTTTTTTTTTTGGAGGGATTTTAAGGACGCTATTGTCTTTTTAGGGCAAAACGAGAAAATTCTAATCACAATGCTATATTAGTAGGATACATTATACTAAGGGTCGTAAATTGAGGAGAGTGAAGGTAATTTCCCACTAATTTGAATCAATAATTGAGGTTACACAGCATTGGAATAATAAATGGATGAAAATTGCTGGAAATTACTTATTTATTCAACAGCTATTCCACAATATTGTTGTAATATCCACAACAATCTTTAGATTTTTTATTAAAAAAAAAAAAAATGATTCACCAGTTAGTTGAGACTGTCACATCATCATCGTGAAATAGTTATAAGATAAAAATGTAATTTATAACCTTACTCTAAAGGGATATAGTTTTAAACTATACAAGATTGACCAATTTTAGATCTCTTGCTAAACGACCGATAACTTTCGTTCAATGTATATCGCCAATCACACTAAATATATATAAGGCCCAAGAATTAAAAAGGAAGAAAAAAAAAAAAAACAAAGAAGAACAATAAAAACTTGATGAAAACTTAAACAAAAATCCTTCTTTATGTTTAATGATTCATGTCAAACTTTTATATATTAAAATTTATTAGCTAAACTAGATAAAGTGAGTTTTGAGAAGCTACTTTGCATAAAAATTTGACTCATTCATTGTGAATGCTTTACTTTCAGCATTATTCTTAACATTAAGGAGGGTTCTAATTTTTTTTTTTTCTTGGAAAAATTGCTAAATTGGCCGATGTGGTTTTTGAGATTGTGACAAATAGCTCATTGGGGTAAGAAAAGATAAAAAAAGTCATTGCCATTAGAAAAGTCGAATATGTTAATGTGTCACATCAATACGAGTTATATTGTGGGGATGGTGGAGCCACCCCCTTAGGACAAAAGGGATGGCTCAAACCATTCTCATGATATTGCCCACCCCTAATAAGCTTAAAGGGAGTAATCGAGGTATTTCCTCAAGTTTTTGTTTTGGGCAAATAGGGGTAGCCAAACCACCTTGAATGGCTAAGGGTGGTTAGGCCACCCTCCATTTGGTCAAAGGGCATTGGTCGATCACCTCATCCATTTTATATATGTTTTTCTATTGTAAGCTGACATATGTCATAATATGATTAATGTTGATATAACAAATTAATGAATTTTGTTAACTTTTATATTTGTAAATTTTTTTTTTTTTTTCCTTTGCCCCCAAAGAATATATAATCATGTTTTAAATCTCATAGAGCTATCGGTGACAACCTCAAAAGAAATGACGAATTTAACATTCTTGTTTGTTTTTGTTTTACCGACACAATTCTAATGATATGCTTAACATGTTGTAATCAGGTCAACAAGAATCACACACGGCATGCCTCCTCCGCTCCTGTCTTTCCATTTCCATGCTTTCCTCGTGTCAGAACACGTAACCAGACTCAAACGGCAACCCTTGCCACAACCACATTCACACGGTGTATGTGAACACCACGCTCCCTACCATAAACCCAATTCCCATAACAAAGCGCGTGAGACCAAAATCTTCCACACTCGAACACTCAAATTTTTTTCACGGACCCGCGCGGTACTAAAATTCCCTCACCGCATCGGTCATCTTCGTCCTCCTCAAGAATATTGTCAGTCAACAATTCAAACCCTCACCAACTCTCTGTCTCTGTCTCTGTCTCTCTCTCTCTGCTTAATAGTCGCCTCATTCTCAAACCAGGTCTATTTTTTCTCTCATGGAGGGGGTGACGGCACACCCAGAGGAATTGATGAAAGAAAAGCAAGGGAGGCATGAAAGATGCCCAACAGAGGAAGTGAAATTAGCTGCCACCGCAATCACCCTGAACGTCCGGTTGAGACCGTCCGATATGCCCCTCCACATGCAGGACCGTGCCCTTCGCTACACCAGATCATTCCTCGACGGCATCAAATCCCATCCCAACCCCACCCACCTAGCTCGAGCTCTCAAAAAGGTATATATATATATCTCTGTTTTTTGTTTTTTCTTTCTTGTTTGTTTAATTAGATATATGGTGATATGTATTTTGGTTGGTATAGGAGTTTGACTCGTTGTACGGACCGGCATGGCACTGCGTGGTGGGGACGAGTTTCGGGTCGTTCGTGACTCACTCACCGGGTGCATTCGTCTACTTCTCCATTGACTCGCTCTCGGTTCTGCTTTTCAAGACGGAGGTTCACTTGGTCACCGAACCAGGTGCCTAGATATTACTAAATCATTCCTGCATGCTACCTACACACCAAATTCTATCCAGTTTTACTTTCTTTTCTTTTTTTTTTCTGAGAAAATGTGGAAATGCAACCATTCCTGAATCAGGGTGTCAAAGAGAAGTAAGGTTTGAAGAGAGAAAATCATTAGCTATATCAAATATATATATGATGATATTTAGTGAAATCTTTTAAAGGTTTTTTGTTAATGTAGGACGAAAGATTAATACAAAAGTATTGGTTCTGCTCCCCTTCTTCCTTTTGTGGACGATGAACTTTAATTTCAAATACACGATGTTATTATCTGTTTGCTTTCTTTTGTGGAAAGTGTTGTAAATTCATTTTACCTGTATAGCTTTTGTGGACGATGAGCTTTAGAGGTACTTATATATATATATATATATAGTAGGTACTTATATTTGGTTCCACTGAAAAGGCTAGTCACTGTCTTTTCAAATGGTTAGGACAAAATCATAAAAAGTGTATCTGCTAGGCTGATAAACGGGTATTATCATTCATCTGTGTGTTCCAATAGTACACGCAAACATCAACTTTCAGGCTCCTTTTGGATGAATAATAAGGAATAACCCAACAGTCTTCTCATTTCTGTTCATTTCAGCCTGTCTTTTGTGTTCATTTCCCCCAGATTGATTGTTTTCCTTGCTGCTCTCGCTTCTACTTCTTTCTTTATTTTGGTCAGCTACATTTGGTGCATGACTACTCTTTTCAACTGTCTCCCTTTTTTCTCGCGCTATATCTTTCTGGGAGTTGGTATTTTGGGCCACGGACCCATTCATTTTCTTCCATTACTTTTCCAAAACTTCGGGCGTTTTAATGTTAGAAAAGCATAGCGGATGAAACCAAATCTAAAGTATTGCAATTTCATGCAATTGGGAGAGAAAGATAATAAATAAAGGAGTAATGTTATTCTTTACATTCATTTATCACACTTATTTCTTATCGGCTGACGTGACGTATTTGAAGCGACTTTTACAAAAATAAAAAATAAAAATCACTTAAAACAAGTTAGGTCAAACAGATTGGCATATGACAACATAATACGCTAAAATTTGGGCTTTAAATTCTCATATTAACCATTTATTCCCAATTTTTGAATACAAGACTTGGAGAAACAAAAAACTAATAAGCTTATGGAGTGAGGCAGGCCAATGAATACAGAGTGAAAATGAACCACAATGATGATGAAAAATAGTGAGTACATATGAAGATAGATATCTAAGACAAGTTCCTCTCCAGCATGTAAGATTCTATCTTTTCAACGTCTTCTGGAGTGTCCACACCATGAGCCTCATGGTCTACTTTTATCACCTGCAAAAACAGCTATGCTTTGAGATATCCATATTTCAGCAAGAAAATAGCATGAACCTCAGTGTTGGTGCTTGAAAAGACTCAATTCTACCATGCCAACTAATTTTAGAAAATGAAACAAATGCACTATGAAGAGAAAAAAGATCAATAGCCCAAGTTCTTTTAAAATAACTTTATTTTTTATACAATTGCAATCAAAAGGAGAACAAAATGATTTCATTTCCAAAATGAGTCTCAACATCGAGAAAGTAGTTAAGTTGGATATAGAATAAGCCAGTCAATGGAATAAAGAACGATCAAATTTTTGAATACCTTCATCTTATACCCGTTCTCGAGGACTTTAAGCTGCTCCAGATCCTCTTCTAGTTGCAGTGGGGTAGGTTGAAGCTCTGGATATATCTTCAAAAAGTTCGAATCATAGCTCTGGCCAGACCATATAGAACACGACAACGCAGGACTATCAACTCACTTAGAAAAAAATACCTAACACTGAATAACTCTATTGTGCAATGAACATGTTAATTTGATACCTGAATTCCAAGGTGAAGCAAGTAGGGAAATTGTGGATTGACCTTTCCTGACCTGTACCAGGTAGGTACACAAGTAACACATTCATCAAGTCTTACAAAGCACTCAATAGCATGTGATATTACAATCACATAGAACATGATTTCTAGAAAGCAAAAAAATTAAAAAATAAAAAATAAAGGCAAAAATGCACTTTTAGTGTAACATCCCGGTCCCATATTGGAAAGATGAGAAGAAACCCACATAAAGTAGATGGTTTATAGAGATAGTCATGAATGCTAAGTCCCACATTGCTTAGTTACTAGGTGAAATTGAGCTTTATAATGAATTCTAGGGAAGCTCCAAATTGACTAGCCATTTTGGGGTAATAGAGCAGATATGACTAGCGCTTTTCCCTGGGTCGTTACAAGTGGTATCAAAACCACCTAGTAACGCCAGGTCATGTGGTACTGGAGCACTGCATGACGTGGACCTGACGAGGACGTCAGGAGTTTAAAGGGAGAGTTTGTAATACCCCGGTCTCATATTGGAAAGATGAGAAGAAGTCCATATAAAGTGGATGGTTTATAGAAATAGTCATGGGTGCTAAGTCCCACATTGCCTAGTTACTAGGTGAAACTGGGTTTTATAATGAATTCTAGGGAAGCTCCAAATTGACTAGTCTTTTTGGGGTGATAGCGCAGATATGGCTAGCGCTTTTCCCTCGGTCGTTACATTTTTTAAAAAGTTTTAAGTTTTGTCCTCAACAATTTTAAAGGATAGCCGACCTTCCTTCTATCAACTATGCAGGCTACATCAGATTATAAACATGCCATATTAGTCTTCTGTAAGCCATGTGCATTGTTCAATTCAAGACAGATGGATGGAAGGACAACGATGCTATCTCTTAAATTGTAGAAGAAAAAAATTGGAACTGTAATATTTCAAGACAAAAATCAAATAAGTGCCAACTTTCAGAGACCAAAATTGTGTATTTCAGCCAGGTATGAGAAAGAGGAAAGAAGCCCAGATATACATAAAGCAATAAACTCACTTGTTATATGGAATCAGCCCCCTTGAAAAATAAATGGCATAACCTCGATTATCTACCACACATTTAACTCGATTTGGATCAAATGCATCTTCAAGTTTCAAAGATGTAACTGCGGTGCTAAACACTGCATCTGGGGCTGCCTGCAGCACACATAAACAGATCCACCATGACCTCAACAAATAAACTGGATAATGAGATATATCAGAATACATAGAAACAACAATTTTACTCAATGTAACTTAACAGCTATACGAAATGTAACCAGGCATCATCTATTTTGGACTTTATCTTCAAATGAAACTTATAGTAAAAATTTTAAGTTTTTTTTTTTTTTAGATAAGTAATGATGATATAAAACAAAAGCGTATAGGGGCGTAACCCATATACATGGGAAGTATAAAAAGAGAGCGCCTAAGAGGGAGAAAAATGAAAGAGAAAGTCAAAAAAACTAATTACTAAAGGAGCTAGCCAAGCGGCCGTCCATGAGTAAAGAGTAAAAAAGAAAAAATGAATAAGTTCCTCCAAAGTCCTAGTGGAATTTTCAAAGCATCTAGCATTTCTTTCGCTCCATAAACATCACATGAGACAAAGAGGGACCATCTTCCACACAACTGCACTTCGAGAACGCCCTCCCATCCACCAGCAATCGAACAAGTCCCTTACCCTGTATGGCATAACCCAAAGCAACCCGAACCGACTAAAAATAGTATGCCAAAAATTTTTAAGTTATGGGAGAATTCTTTGTTCATGAGGTGGCAATAACAATTTATGAGCCATAAGCCGTGCTAGGGAAACAAATTTACCTGCAGAGCTTTAACAACCCCATCAATTATCTCGGGTTCAATAAGAGGCTCATCCCCTTGAATATTAACGACAATATCATACTTTTTTTCAAGCTTTTGAAGTGCTTCATTGCAACGCTCAGTACCTTTTAAGTTTAACAGAAAAAGTAGACTATCAGAAATCCAATTACGGTGAAGTTTGTAAGAAAGTAAAAACCAAGGAGCTACCATTTCGGCAAGATTCTGATGTCATTATGACTTTTGCACCAAATCCTCGACAACATTCTGCAATCTTTTCATCATCCGTTGCCACAACTAGACCAAGAAGCCATAAATGAGATATTAGAAAACCATACTGCACAACACATAGAAAGGGAGAGTCATGGGGTTGGGGTAGGGGGTGGGGGGGAGGGTGTTCATGAACAAATCCTTTCTCTGAAGATAATGTTCCAAACATTTTCATATAAACAGATTATACATACTGGTTTACCACCTATACTACCCCAGGTTTGATGCTCTCAACTTGGTAGAAGCTACAGTCCAGTAAGAAAGGTAACAGAAGCTGTTCAAACATATCAACATTAAGCAACTTCTCACCTTAGAAATCCAATGAGTGAATTGGAACACATCAACAAGAGAGAGGAAATGGTGCACTCATAGTTTATCCTTTATTGATCCAGTTCAGGTCCCTAATTACAGGAAGGTTGTAGTTCAATTGCAATGCTAAGCACTAAGCAAAATATAATGTCATCCACCGGAAGGCAAAGTTCAATGCCAGTGCTGTGACATGAGATATGGAAGATGGAACAACTGAAATGCTTAAGATATATCATCAACGTATTATAGAGCCATAAAGCATACACCTATATGAGTCACAGTATATATAAAGCTGATGAATGCAAAGTGGCATTTCAGTTTCACTCTATAGCATGCAGTTCAGACTTCAGAGTCACCTTCCTCAGGGATATTCTCCATGATAATGTCACATAGAGCCAAGACTTTAAGCAATAACATCATATCAAATTACAGGAAACTCCAGCGACTAGACATACCAATATGGTCCAATGTAGCTGCCAGTTTCGCCCTTTCCCATGTTCTCTGTAGAAAGCCAACTCAACAGAAGGGACTGAAATAAGTATAATAGCCTCAGTCCAGAAAAGATGATATTATCAATTAGTAATTAAGACGAGCAAATATGCTAAAAACTCTCAAACGAACAGAAGATCGATTCCTAAGCAACTATATAATGTAGAATAGAAGCTGCAGTGGGCTATAATGACAACAAAAGATGTGGGATTCGACACCAATAAGGTGCAGGATCTGTAGCAAATTACTCTTTAAAAGCCACAATTCATGGTTATTGATTCTCTCTCAATCTCTCTCTCATGCACCATGAGTTCATAGAACACTCAAAAAGCTCCTTGACAACCAAGAAGTTAATGGAACTTGTAATGTTTCATTACTCGTTTCTTTCCTTTTTCTCTTTGTTCATTAGTATTATGGAGTAGATTAAAAAAATTTATTTTTTTCCAAATGATAATTAAAATAGCACCCTCCCAAAAAAAAGTAAATTAAATAAAAAAAAAATACTTCGCCTTAAATGGACTAATTAAAACTATAGAACCCAAATCAGATCTAGTATCAAGGAAACCCAATAAAAAAAATGATACAAATAATTGAATTTTAGAGTTGGATAAAGAGAAACGAAGCAAATGGGTACCTGAATCATAGGCTTTCCGAGGATATTAACGAGAGGCTTGCCCTGGAACCTTGAGGAGGCGAAACGGGCTGGTATGATTCCGACCACCCGGCTCCGGAACCTCCTGGATCGACCCAGATAGGCGCGAGCGCCGACCGCCACCGCAATTGCTACTCCGGCGACAATTCCGTGAACGATCCATGCTTTGGCGTTGTTCGAAGACCCAGAAGAAGAAGAAGAAGATGATGATGACGACGACAAACAAACTGACATGGGGTTCATGTCGTTGATCTCTTTCTGTAGATCGATCGCTCACCCTCTACTCTGTAGGTAAGAAGGTGGGACAAGTTTCCGTGTCAACTGTGAAAATGGACGTTGGAATTTTTTTCATCGATGAATGTACAGTGAATAGGAGGATTTTTTTTGTTTTTGTTTTTTTGCAGGTAAAAGAGGAGGATTTATTAGCTTGTTATTTCCATAGTTTGAGATTTGTTTTACTTTATGTGTATTAATATAATATATTGTAAGGATGTAGTTTGTAACATATTTTTCGTTTTTACCCCTAATAAAATTTCATTAACTTAAAAAAGTTCAAGCTGAATTTTTGGGTGCACAACCTTCTTGGCATTAAGATCGGACGCAATACTCCAGCCTACTAACCTAGGGGTGTTCGCGAGTAAAGCCGCTTGTGAGCGAACTCAGGATCAACTCATTTAAGTTCGACTCAATTATTAAATGAAGCGCTTTGTGAACATAAATCATGCTCGAATATTAAACGAAGCAAGCTCGGCTCAACTCGGTTAGGCTCGTAAACGCGCTCGGCTTGACTCGTATATTTTTTTATTAACTAATAATATATAGTCAATATTACTCAATAATAACAAATATACTATATAACTTATTTTAATATATAATTTTTTTAACATTATTTTTTTCTCTCTCTCCTCATCTCTGGTTCTCTATTCCTCGTCTTTTTCACCCAAACAAAAACAAGTTTTCTCCACTTAGTCGTGATTAGAGAGAGAGAGCAATCGTTAAAAAGACCTAAATTCTATTAGAGCAGACCCAAACGAAAGGAAGAAGAATCGAACAAAAACTATTGAGCGAGATTGAGAAAGGTAGAAACTATTGAAGAATCAAACAGACCTAAACACTTTGGATCATTGTCTGGTGAGCGAGAGTGAGAGAGTGGAAAATGAGATTTGCGGTGAGAAAATGCGTTGTGACTAATGAGAAAGATTGAAAGAGAGACACGTTGAAAAAATATTTTTTTGTAGGGGGCGTTGTCCCACTGCAATCTAAATACAACCTGTTAACTAGTCCCATATTGCTAAGAAAACACCAATCCCAAGTTTGCTTATCTATAAAAGGATACATATATATTATCTCTCTTCGAAATCAAGTGCCTTGTTGTATTGGTTCGGGCTCCATACTCGACTAGTTAGGCTAAACAAATACTCATATGCAAGTTGAGTTATTGAGCTGTTTAAGAGTATTTGAAGTTTAAATTAATAAATTAAAAAAATAATAAAAAAAAACATTAAATATAAGAGCCAAGTCGCGAATTGGCTTGGCTTGGCTCGGCTTATTATGAGCTCGAACTCAATTTTTTTGGCTCATCCTTGAACTCAGCTTGAGCACGAGCTTGAGTAAAATTTAAACGAGCCGAGCCCAAGCAAGGGGAGCTCGCTCAAGCTCAGCTCGTTTACACCCCTATTGTCCAGCCCCAATTACATTTTTATAGAGTTACTAGCAATTTTTAATATGACTCACGGGTACAAAATTAAAAGGTTATGATTGAAGAATCTAATTAAATTGGTCAGATTAAGGTTAACCTATATAGTCTTTTATACTTATACCTCGATACAACCGAACCCGATACACGACATAATGATTGACAATTTTTGACATAATTTGCGAACTCGATAGAAAATTAGAGGGTTAGGGTTGATGGGTTTGACCCGTTTAATTAAATGAATCGAATTATGACTGACCTATATAATTTTATTACATATGCTTTGACACAATTCAAACTCAATACGCAAACATGAATTGTGACTCTTACTATAAAGCAGAAATGAAGAACAAGATCTGACTCGTATTACTTATGGCAATTGAAATGGTAGGATCCTGTTTCCAAGAGTAGAGGGAGAGGCCCGCAAAAGATCTGAACGCCTCCTTTATTTTTTCCGTCAAACAAATTTTTTTTTAAAAAAATCCCCATGGTCCTAAAAAGATTAAAAAAAAAAAATCGAATTAAAAATAAAATAAAAACAATAAATTCAAGAAAAAACATGATCGACTTAAAGATTTGAAAAATACCTCGTATCCCCCAAAAATATGAAAAAAAAAAAAAAAAAAAATCTGAATTTTTATCTAAAATACAAAACTTTGACCCTCAAGATCTGAAAAAAAGGACACAAGCATTTTGAGGGGAATTTTTTATTTAATTTTTTGCTTTATTGAAACAAGAATGTTTAATATGGCTAAGCTTATGACAAAATTATTATTTAAAAAAGTAAGTGACAAAAATTTTGTCATTCAAAAATAACTTTTTTTTTTTCTTGCCTTTTTACATTAATAAAATGGTAACTTCACTTTAAACCACTGAATTATCAAACGATTTGAAAAGCTCTTTAAACTTCAATACCTCTAAATTTGGATTCCTGAACTTTCAATTGCAATCAATTTAAACCAATCCGTCAGATTTTAAACGCTAAAAGTGAGACAATAACATTTATACCCCTGATTTTTTTATTTTTATAAAATTTCAAATTAACCCTTTATTTCAAATTTAAAAATAAAAAATAAATCAAAGATATTTTGGTCTTTTTATGAGTAAATCAAAGAAGTTAATGGTTAAATTTGATGAAAGTGTTCAAATTGACCGCAATTAAAAGTTTAAGGATCCAAATTGAGAGGTTTTGAAATTTAGAAAGAGCTTATTAAATCGTGTGGTAATTCAAGGGTCTAAAATGAAATTATCCCGTTGACCACAAAATATATGTATATATTTATTTTTTCCCGTCAGGTAAGACTAGAACCAACTTGATTTTCATATCACAATACAAGAATGATTTTATTAAAGCCGACAACAGTTTCACATTCCCAAGCCCAACATCTACTTCGTAAAAAGGTTATATATTTCCTCATCTTATGTTGGTAACGTGAATTCCAAATGTTTTTTATGATATATAGCATACACATCTCCCACGTCCAACGCTGCAATTTTAGAGCACTAGCAGCAGATTTTCTATAACCTATTTCATTTTTTATGTTTAGGAAAAATCTCAAAAAAATCACAAAAAACCATCAATATCAGAAGCCCTAAATATAATCAATATCAAAGAGCATTGAAAAACACTGTAGATGCCAAATGCATTATTAAATTATAAAAAACTGATTTTCTCTCATCTCTCTTTCACATGTCCTAACAAATCTCTCTTCTCTCTCCTCTCTCATTGGTTACAATGATAAAAAGAAATAGTATTTAATTCATATAGAGAAAAATAAGAAAATTTATTGTGAAGTTTTTTTTATAAGGAATTAAAAATAATTTTATTTCCTAAATAGAGAAAAAAAAAATAGTTGAAAAGCTACTGCAAGTACTCGTAGATTAAATTCTCTGTTATCATTCAAAAACAGAGCATGACAGAGGGAGGCCACATTCTTTCTTCTTCAAGTTTAATAATAAAAGGTGGTTGTGAGTAGAAGAGGGTGAAACCCAGGTGGCGCGCTGGGATTGGGCATCAATTGATTTGTATCTTCTTCAAATCCAGGCTGTAGTAACTAGTAAGCATATAATAAACAAATAATAATTGTATATGACTACCCACCCGTGGAAAACATATTCTCTTCGGTCCATTATGAATTGAAGAATATTTAATTTATGGTTAGGATTTCATTTTAAAAAAGAAAGGAATGGCCTGACTGGCCACCATAGGCCACCCCGGCGAACAAATCAATAGTCACCAACAATCCCACACCCAGAGACGCCCTTCAACTTTCAACCATCTCATAGTCCCACTCGGTTACAAGCCCACGTTACCGAGTTCGTCAATACACGAAATTAGTGAAATCATATATAAACGACAGAAATTGCTTATATTTTAGTAATGTGGGACAAAAAAATTATATCACATTGATGACAAAAGTTGTTCACTGTCTTCATATCTCACCAATCTCCCGCAACTCCATAGCTCTTAATTACCACCTCTGTTTTCCTCCTTTATCTGGTGGAAGCATACTCATTGACTTGGGATTTTGATCGCATTTATCCTAATGGGATAAACATGAGGATTAGTCCTCCAACAATTTTAACGCCTCTATTATTTACAAACTCACATTATTGAATTAATTTGTCAATAATGTGAGTTTGTATAAGTTGGAGGATCTGTTTCAACTTCTTATTACATTTATTTAAGACTAAGAACAAGTATTATAGTCGCTATTGTAAAACCCTTAATCTCCCTTTTATCTACTGACAAAAGAATTTTCAAAACATTCTTAATTAATTCTTTTTTTTTTTTGTTCATCAACCATTTGATTGGGTGTATAGACTTTCGAACCACAATTCATCCATTCTATCAACACAAGAATTTTTGTTATAGTATTTTTTTCTTTTTTTTGATATGTCCACACAAGAGGGTGAATAAAGATTCAAATTAGTAACTTCCGCTTTATGGGGCGTAGTTCCAGCCGATTGAACTACCCCTTGGGACTATTTTTTTTTTTTTTTTTAAGAAAAGATATCTTTCATTACTTTTCAAGAAAATGGATAAACATCTAGAACCCCAGGTTCTAAATTACAAGAGCATGAAGCTCTAAAGGTACTAAATGAAAAAGACAATCCGGCAAGGCATGGAGCCAAATTTGATCTGAGGAGTGCCACAGGCTCTCCTTGGCCAGACTGTGGGCCGCTTGGTTTGCTCCTCGCCTCATGTGGTGAACCATCCAGCTCCTACATGTACCGAGAAGGACCCTGGCATCATCAACAATCTGCCCATAGGATCTCCAATTTATTCCTTCCTCCTTTAAAGCTTGCACCACCTGTGGGGAATCACCCTCCAGAATAACATCTTGGTATCCTAATTCCCTACTGAATTCTACTGCAGCCAGAGCAGCCTGAGCTTCTCCCACCACTGGTTCCTAGATGCCTTCAACTTTTATACATTTTGCTGCACATACACTTCCGTTATGATCCCTTATTATTGCTCCAAAGCCCATATACTGTAGGTTATGATCAATGGCCACATCCCAATTCACCTTATACCGCCCAATGGAGGTTTTTCCCATTTTACTGAAGCTTCTTGAAGAATTGTGTTCAAGCCTACATTGCCTTCCTCCGTTGGTGTAGAAAAGAAGTGCAACGTCTCAGACGATTCACGGACCAAACGATTTGGGTGGATAAAATCCCCCTCATGCACCATCTCATTTCGACGGGCCCATATCCGCTGTGCAATCAACACCGCCAAATTGAGTTCATCCCTGGGGCAACGAGCGATAAGAGCCTCCATTACGTTCATAAATGACTCAAAGTCTCCTGCACTCTTCTGAGTTCGATGCCCACTGGCACTCCAAACATCAACAGCTGAAAGGCACTCCCATAAAATATGGCAAGCTGTTTCCGTCTTCTTCTTGCAGAAAATGCAGCTATCTTCCTTTATCACCCCCCGCTTGAGAAGATTTTCTTTGGTTGGCAAAATGTTCTGACACGCCCTCCATACAAAAACCTTAGCTGAGTTAGGAATCGCCAATCCCCATATGGTTTTCCACAAAGGGTTTGGACCTGATGGAACAGAGCCTTCTCCATACCGCCTAGCCTGCCTCTCCTTTTCCATATGGTAAGCACTCCGCACCGTAAAAACACCGGTCGTGGTAGCTCTCCAAAAAAGACGATCAGGCTGCCCATACTTACTTAGAGGTAACTTACAGATTAGTGCTGCTTCATCTGCATTAAAATTAGTCTCAATAAAGGGAACATTCCAACTCCTTGTTCGGACATCAATTAACTCCTCAACCTTTGCTTCATTTGACAATTGTGAGCAAGGGGATTGTATTGCAAACGATGTTGGCTGAGGTATCCATTTGTCTCTCCGAATATTTATTAACTGTCCGTTCCCCACTCGCCATTGCAACCCTTCCTTTATAAGTTCACGGGCAGCCAGCAAACTCCGCCAAGCGAACGATGGACGGCTCCCCTTTTTGGCTTCCAAAAAAGAGCTTCTATGGTAATATTTTGCTTTAAAAATCCTCCCTACCAAGCTGTTGGGGTCTTGCACAAGTCTCCATCCTTGCTTTGCAAGTAGGGCCTTATTAAAAGAAAGAAGGTCACGACAACCCATACCTCCTTGTGTCTTTGCTAAGCCTAATTTCTCCCAACTCATCTAGCGTATTTTCCTCTCATTTTCCTTGTGTCCCCACCAGAATTTCTGCATAGAGGAGTTAATTTCCCGACACAATTCCTTAGGCAATAAAAATACACTTATACAATAAGTTGGTATAGCCTGGATTACGGCTTTCAACAACACCTCCTTTCTTCCAATCATTTATCCGCCTTTTGACTCTATCAATAATATTTCGAAATTCACTAACTCGGGATTTACCAACTAGAGCTGGTAAACCCAAGTAATGATCATACCGTTTGGAGGCCGGAATCCCTACCAATTGCAACAGCTCCTTGCGTGATCCCGAGCTAGTATTTCGGCTAAAGAAAACCGATGTCTTGTCTTTATTGAGTCTCTGCCCGGAAGCCCTTTCATAAGCATCCAACACCCCAGTCAACACCTGCCATTCAGTCACATAAGCCTTACAAAACAATAGGCTATCATCAGCAAAAAATAAGTGATTTAATCGAGGCCCTCTCGAAGATGTAGGAACACCTCGAAGTAACCCCCTCCGCTCAGCTAATTGAAATTGGAAACTCAGAACTTCAGCACAAAGGATAAACAAATAAGGGGAAAGAGGGTCCCCTTGTCGTAATCCTCTAGTAGGGCGAATATGTCCCACTGGCTGTCCATTGACAAGAATCGAATAAGTGACCGTAGTAATACATTCCATAATCAAAGCTACCCACCTAGGGTCAAAACCCATCCGTAGCATCGCTTCTTTCAAAAAAGGGCCATTCCACCCTGTCATAAGCCTTACTCATATCCAATTTGATGGCCATATATCCCTCCTTACCCTACATACGCGAGTGCATAGTGTGTAAAGTCTCGTATGCCACCAATATGTTATCAGAAATTAACCTCTCTGGAATGAATGCACTCTGATTGCTGGAAATAATGAAAGGGAGAATACTTTTCAACCTATTAGCCAATACTTTGGACACTATTTTGTATATCACATTGCAAAGGCTAATAGGCCGAAATTCCGTCACCCGGGTCGGATTTTTGGTTTTTGGAATTAAGGCTATATGAGTATGGTTTATAGCCATATCCAATTTCCCAGTCGCAAAGAAATCCAAAACAGTCGAACATACCTCATTACCCACCTCCATCCAATTCTGTTGATAAAAGCACACTGGGAATCCCTCCGGACCCGTTGACTTTAGAGGCGCCATTTGCTGAACCGCTGCTCTAATTTCATCAATGGTGAGTTCGCCTCTCAATTGCCCGTTCATCTCCGGGGTTACCCGCCTTGCCAGACAATCAAGACACTGTGCTATACCACTTGGGTTGGATGTCGTAAAAAGCCCCTTATAATAATCAATAAACACCTCTTCTATTTCCTTCGGAGATGAATGTAGTGAACCTGCTTCATCAAAAATAAAATTAATTTTATTAGCTCGTCTACGTTGATTGATACATGCATGGAAAAATTTGGAGTTTCTATCCCCTGCCTTCAACCACTCCATTTTTGCGCGTTGTTGTAGATGAAGCTCATCCTAGGCAATTAAGGTATTAACTTCTTGTTGGAGCAGCCCCAATTTTTGTACATTCAAGATCCCTTCCTCCGACTGTAGTTGGGCTATTTCACATGTTTTGACTTAATAAGTCCCTCCACCGGCTTGCTGTTTCCCATAGCCCACTTCGTCAATTCAGCTTTGCTACATGACAACTTCTGCCTCATCCTCTGCCATCCCCTCCATTCACTGCCCTCCAGACTTGTTGAATTATTGATGTGGGCTTCTCCTTCCCATTCCACACCGCCTCAAATCGGAAATTCTTGTGCCAGTACCGATTCTTCCTTAAAGGCTTGTTGAATTTGATGAACAAAGGAGTATGATCAGAGCTACGATTGGCTAAGACCTCCACCACCCTCACTGGATACTCTTCCTTCCACTCCTTTGTTGCCAAGGCCCTATCCAATCTTCCTTTTACAAAATCCCCTCCTTGCCGCATATTGCACCAAGTAAATTGAGCTCCTGTGTAGCCAAGGTCATGCAATTGACAATGACTTAAGGTTTCACAAAATTCTCTCATTTGCCATCTTGGTTTTTGGGTTCCCCCAAATTTTTCGGAGTCCTTAGTGATTTCATTAAAATCACTGACACAAAGCCAAGATGCCAAGGATAACGAATGTAGGTGGCGAAGTAGATTCCATGCTTCATGTCGCTTCCCTACATTCGGCTGCTCATAAAACCCCGTAAATATCCACGGTTTCCCGTTAGTTTCCGTTAGAACCTTTGCATTAACGTGGCGGTGGCTACAATTCTGAATGTCCACAGTGATTTCCTCACTCCACATTAACGCTAGTCCGCCACTACACCCCACACTGTCTACAGCAAAGATGCTACCAAAACCAGTCCTGACTTTTATAGCCTCCATCCGATGTGATGGTAACTTGGTTTCCATTAAGAAAACCAATTTGGGCTTCTTCTCTCTCACCAAACGGCAAAGGTCACGAACTGCCTGGGGGTTCCCAAGCCCCCGGCAGTTTCAACTTAAAAGACTCATAATGGGCAGCGGGCTGTTCGCCAGCAGCCGCCATTTCAGTGTTACAGTTTTCAGAGTTCGAAGCAAAGTCCGCCTCCTTCGTCTCTTTGTCCAGGCTTGCATTATCAACAGCCATACAGACCAAACCATCGACCATCTCTCTCGCCGCTTCATCAAGCTACCTTTTCTTTGTTGGAGGTTCATCTTCGTTGGCCTTGAAATGTTGTGCTAAAATAGAAGCAATTTCAGCCACTTTTGGACCAGCCTGGCCCAATGGCTCATGCACCCTCTGTCCAATCTTATGAATGCCACGTGCATTTCTAGAGACTCCCCCTGGGCCACCCCTTTTGTCCACTGCCTTATCCTTTTTTGCACCTTCCAAACCACTACCCTCCGCTGTTTTTTTGGAGTTAAAATGTCCAAATAAAAATCCCCTAGATTCAGGCCTAGACTTTTGCTCCTTAACCTCCGCATATTTTGAATTTTAATTTCCCTTATTCTTTCCTTTGTCAGCCGTTTTTTCCACCCAAGCAAGATCCCCATATTTGGAGGCCCCAATATCAGTGTTTTCCTTACTCGTCTCCATCAGCTTCCGTGATTTCGGGGATTGTGGCGCTGTACGTGGACTTGCCTTTCTTGCATGATTGCCATGGGCGGGTGAACCTTCAGCTCCTCTCCGAGCTCTCTCTCCGCCGTAGCTTTCACCGTCCAGGGGACTCCTTCTCTTACCTCTCCGGTAATCATTCCGCTCCTCCCTATCATGATGTCGCAGGAAACGGTCATTGCCTAATTGTTCAGACTTGGCTGGTTGTCTTCCGTAATTCCTCTCAATCTTCCTCGTTGGCGATTCAGCTCTCATCCATGGGCCAAAATCTGATGTAACCTCCTAGTTTTTCAGCACACTTCGCTTTAGACAGCCTTCCTGGCCATGATTAATCAGTCCACAATGAAAGCAAAACTTGGGAAGCCTCTCATACTGGAAATCAATCCAATGTGATTCCCCTTCAAATTTCAGTTTACGACCCCTTTGAAGAGGTTTTGAAAGGTCTATCTTGATCTTTACACGCAGAAACTCCCCCCAACCAATGCCATCCTTATCTGTGTCAACCTCTTCCACCTTCCCAACTGAAGATCCAATTTTGAACCCCACTTCCCTTCCCATACAAGCTAGGGGCAAGTTCTTCATTCTCACCCAGAAGTATGCTTTTTCAAAGGTAAACTTTGATGGAGAGGATCTACCGTCAAAGTCTTCTACCAGGAACAAGTTCCCTTCAAATACCCAAGGCCGACCCTCCAGCACTCGTGCTTTCTCCCGGGCATGTTCAAATTAAATCAGGAATAGGTTGTCTCCTAAAACTTTGAAAGTTAGGGTTCCCGTCAAGCGCCACCAACGCAGTAGTGTTTTTTTATGGTCTCCTTGCTCACCAGCCGGTCTGACACCAGTTTCCCTACAATGCAAAATTGACCTCTCGTGACCGTCTTAGCCACCTCCGTCACCGTGACTTCTACGTCCACATCCTCCTCATTCGACAGGGAAAAGTTTCCCCATGGTTTCCTGGAATCATTCGCCATGCTTTGGTACCGAACAACCTCAATCAATCTCCTCTCACAATTTCAAGAATAGCGTGAGAAACAGTTCCTTCTCGTCTAAGGTATGGCTAGAGAGAAAACCATTTCGATTTCTACAATATCGTGTTTGATGCTTCATGAACCTGTCATCGCCCCCCCTTGGGACTATTTAGTTGCATTTGATATGCCTGGATTTTATCCTTTGGGCTTGGGCCAAGCAGTTCATTGCAGGTCATGACCGACCTAGGCTCAAATCGGCTAAGTTGTGTTATTTTAGTGGCTACAAAAGAATTACACTAGATAATGAAGGATCCAATTACCCTCGTTATTTAAACTAGTTTAAGAGTCCATTTGAGATTGCGGTTTTAATAAGTGTGATTTTAAAAATTGTATTTTTTAAATTCCTACTTTTTAAAATCGCAAAGTCTTTTGGTAAAACATGTTAAAAAGTTTTTTTAATTTTTATTTCTTTTTTATTTTTTATTTTTTATTTTTTATTTATTTTATGGGAAATCGTGATTTGGTTTAAATTCGCCTTTTTTTTTTTTTTTTTTTTTTTCAAATAATCACCCCATAACCTGCTTATAGAAATTATAGATTTTTTCCTATTTTAAATTAAGCGTTTTTTAAATCGCAATGTCAAACGTTTTACGTTTTGTAATATCTTTTAAAAACACATATCATTCTTGCACAATCGCAATCGCAATCGCAATCGCAATCTCAAACATATCCTAAATCTCAATGTTTGAGCGGATTTTATGGAGAACTTGCATTGGAGATAGTATGTGAGCACCATTCTTCTCTCATTATAGAATGTCAATTGTCCATAATAGAGGAAAGGATATTGGGGACACCCCTTGCCAAAGCCGATGACTTTGATTCATAGAAGAACCACATGCAACCCGACCTGTCAGAAGATAACACGTGGCAGGGTCATACAAGGAAAGAATGACTTCCAAATTGAGAGAAAAAAAAATGATCAAAATGAGAGATAAGCAAGTGCTGAAATCAAGGTAAAAAGTGGTTGGTTTTGTTGTTTCAACTGTTCTTTGTTTGTTTGCTGAGTTTATTTTATGGTTAAGATTATGATTAGAAATGATGTAAGATTTTTTTTAACAATAAAGTTTTAACTTATATTAATCAACCAGTAGATAGAGCAAGTTGCTCCATCAAAATTACATCATGGATATAGTTAGGAATGACATCTTTCCATGTATGATCTATGACTTGGTGGACAGCCACCTTCGCCAAATTGTGAGCTGCATAATTAGCATCTCGAGAGACATGACAACATCTCCTTTGCGGAATAGATTGTAAAAGCATCTTTATATCACTTATAAGGTGCCCATTACTGCTCCAATTCTGTTCCTCCGAATGCACTACAATCACTACTTGAAGTGCATCTCCTTAAAAAATGATGTAAAATTTGAATTTGCATGAAAGTAGAAAAGTAAAATGTCGTGGTGATTGGCCCTTGTTGCGGTCGATATCTTATTGTTAGCGACGACAATAGGGAGAGTCATCACTGAATACATAATGAATTTTAAAATAATAATTTGTTTTATTGCTTGCCTGAATTATCTGCAGAAGCCGGAAACTACAAGTGCAGAAAGGATAAACAAAAAATAAAATGCCAAAATAATTTCTTGAATCAAGGAAAACTAAAATTACTCTAAATCCCATACCAAGTACACTGCAGAGATTATCAATCCACCACAGCAAGTTTCTGATACTCTTCGCCGGAGATGGCGGCTTCCATGATATCCGCCGGGTTAATTATCCCATCACCATCAAAGAACAACTTCATCAAATTCTTTGAAAACCCACTCACCAGCGCCACCCCCTTGTCGGAGATAGTCACCGGCATTGATTTCGAGTCCCTTAGATTCCAAAACACAATCTCCGGCACCACAGAGCCATACCCTCTCTCCCTGAACTTCCTCTGTATAGCTTTGTAGTCGGTTTCCCAATCATTGCACGAAGCTTTGTCAAACTCCATGTCACTAAACGCGAAGATCCTCTTGATCATCTGGTCCTCCAACTTTCCATCCACCGCCACTTGTAATATAAGATCAAACTCCTTCTGAAAATCGGTGTTTCCAAAGTTTATTGTATTCTCCGCAAACTTCATCTTCGACTGAAGATCATCGCCCTCAATTATATGAAGCTAAGGTGACTCGCTAAAAATAATAACCTTCCCCTTCCACGGCTCTTCGCTCAGATCGGAAACCAACAACCCCATTGCAACAGAGACTTCCCAAGGGGTCCCATACATGCTCCCGGAGACGTCGCAGACGGCGAGGCAGTTCCTCAACTTGCCTTCCTTGGACAAATCTAACAAATAATCATAAGATAATCATAAGATAAATGTAGATAATGGACAAGGGCAATGATTTCTATCATTTTTCTATTTTTATTTGCTTAATCTCATAGATGGGCTACAGAGCTAGTCTCTCAATCTCAATGAGTTTACAACTTCACATAGCTTGGGTGAAAGATTTGAAATTTTGGACTTGTTATTTGGGTATAGGAAAAATTACATTTGTTCCCTCTAGCTATCGTCATTTTTGCAATGTTCTTAAATGTCTCAATTTTTGCAATGACCCCAATTGAACATTAGGGTTGCAGTATCCCCCTCCGCGACTCAAAATAACAAAATATCCTCTATAAGATTAAAAAAAAAAAAAAAAAATCACAAATTATCAACGACTAGGCCTTGTTGTCGCTAATATTAATATTATCAATTACGTGTCTTCGCCGAAAGTATTTACATAAGATTTTACCACATGACATGTGGTGCGTTTTATGGCCAAAGTGCATTTTTAAATGACATAAATAATATCGTTCTATAGATTTTATCAAATGCTCAACTGAATTGAAAAAAGTTACGTTTTCAAATTACCTCTCTCTATTGAAAATCAAAAGAATTGGGCTTCGCGGTTTTATTTTAATTTCCACTGCATGCAGAGGCAATTTGACGCAACACAAGCACCAATTATGCAACATAACAGGAAGAAATCAACTAGGGGTGGGTATCGATTCGGATCAGTTCGGTATAGCTATTTTCTGTTCAATTAACCGAAATTGTTGGGTTAATCATTTAATTCACCGATTACATTTCGATAAGGATTTATTTCGAAAGTTTCAGTTAAAATCGATTAAGTTAATCAGTTAACTGTTAGCTTTTTTAATTGGCCAAAAATTGATTGTTTTGGAGGCCCAAAAAAATAAGCTTCATAAAGTGTAAAATGATTTATGCCTATGATCCTTAAACCATTTTTCATTAGGTTGGTAGTTGATGGGGAGTATACGGTAATGAGTGGTAGTTCAAGGGTGTAAAGGATAATTACCCCCAAAAAAATGCATACACATTCAAGGCATGTGACGCGCACGTAATGGGTTGACCGTCTGACTTAACGACCTTGAAGGGAGTTTTGGTAACAAAATAATAATTTACTGGGGTTGTAATAGTAATCGAATGATAGTTCACGGGAGAAATGATAATTACCCCCTCAATAATAAAAGGTGGTTGTGAGTAGAAGAGAGTGAAACCCAGGTGGCGCGCTGGGATTGGGCATCAATTGATTTGACACTTCTTCCAATCCAGGGCTGTAGTAAGCACATAATAAGCAAATAATAATTGTATATTGAGTCATTGACTACCCACCCGTGGAGGGTGGGGAATCCCCTGTAACCCCCAGGGGACGCGGGGCTTCGGCGCTGGCGGCGAACAAATCAATCGTCACCAACAATCCCACACCCAGAGACACCCTACCACTTCCAACCATCTCATAGCCCCACTTGGTTACAAGCCCACGTTACCGAGCTCGACAATACATGACATTAGTTGTTCACTGTCCACTTCCACCATTCCAAGTCGTTTTGAAGGCCATAAAGTTGTTCACTGTCTTCATATCTCTCCAATCTCCCGCAACTCCATATCACTTACCACCTCTCTTTTCTTCCTGTCTTTACCAGCATTCTCCTTCTTTTACTCATCCTTAATTTTTACGAAGAAGAAACGTCAGTAAAGAGAAAACTTTTTGAATAAAAAAAAAAAAATCTTTTTAGCTTACGTGATAAAGATCAAGGAACATTGTTCTTTCATTCTGGTTTGATCTCGTTTCTAATTGTCTTTCCCTGAATCTTTTTCATCTTAACTTATTCTGGTTCTTTCACTCTTGAATGGATCTTTTTTCTGGGCAAGAAAAATGTGTTGAAATCACTATGCAGAGTTTTAATTTCTCTCTTTTATTTTGTTTTATTGTTCAAAAAGATGTATATAGGAGAGAGATGAACAGAAAAATGGCTTTCAAAAGAAGGCATCTTCCTGTGTTGTTGAAGCATAGGGGAATCTACTCATTCTTCAATGGCCTTTGTTTGTCTACTGTCAGTTAGTTTCTCTGGAACTCGAAAATTGGGGCTCCTCCACAGTCCACACAGTTAATACCATTGCCGATTAACGATTGCATATGAGAAGAATTTTGAAAAGGACAGAAAACCGTAGGATTCACTTCCTCTGTTTTAGAACATGAAAAATAGGGATGAACAGAGCATCATAAGATTCAATTTTTCACGACTTCAAAAAAAAAAAAAAAAGGTGGTTGTGAGTACAGAGAGAATCCAGGTAGCACGATGAGATTTGCTGTCAATTGATATGTGGGGGAAGATCATATAATAATAATTAAGCCTCACTTCGTTCCAAAAACAGAGGCCACATTCTTTCTTCTTCAAGTAGAGTAAGTAAATTTGTATCTTCTACCAATCCTGGGTACCTGTAAACCTTCTACCAAATCCTGGGCACCCGTTCCTGTAGTAAGTAACCCCCAGGGGACGTACCTGTAAACCTTCTACCAATCCTGGGAACCTGTTCCTGTAGTACCCCCAGGGGACGTAAGGCTTCGGCTGGCTCCTGTGCTGGCGATGAACAAATCAATCGTCACCCAATCCCACCACCCAGAGAAGACACCCCACAACTTCCAACCATCTCATAGTCCCACTTGGTTACAAGCCCACGTTACCGAGCTCGACAATTCATATGATTAGTGAAACCATATATAAATGACAGAATTTGGTTATATTTTAATAATGTGGGACAAAAAAACATATATCACATTGAAGTCCACAATCTCGCCTCCCTCTTATTATCTTTTAAAAACACCAATCATTCCAAGTCGTTTTTGAAGGCCATAAAGACTTGATGATGACAAAAGTTGTTTCACTTTCTTCCACTCTCCGGATGGGATTCCTCCAAAAATCAGAGTGCAGAGAAAAGTAAAAAGTTCTTGAGAGATAGGATCAACAAGGGTTATTTGAGTTTTTTTTTTTTTTTTTTTTTCTAAACAAGGGTTATTTGAGTTTGTCAATATAAAATTAACTCTTATTCGATGTGGGATCTATATATCTTGATTTCTTATATTTAGTTGAAGTAAAAACAAGTAAGATAGCAACCTTAATCTCCCATTGAGCATTAAAAGTGATTACCGACAGCAGAAAAGATGTAAAATGTAATAAAAGATTTTGCATCAAAAAGAAGGGGTTTTGTGGTAGAGATTAACATAAAGTTGTTGAACCCATATCACCCGACCTTTGTAATATGATCCATTTCCTTTGCAGACAATCAAAAGAAAAGGAGAAAAAAGGGTTTATGAAACACAGTCACGTATATCTTTGAAAACGAATTCACGGTTTCGTGCCTTCTTTTTACTTTTACGCTCTGTTTGTTTCGACGTAAATTATTTTATATTTTTATCTAAAAATATTTATTTGAAAAGAATGGATATTTAATGTCCTTTGTTTGCAATCCTGAAAAAATGGTTTGAAAAACTCCTTACTGGATTATGAGGGAGCTTGGAAAGATTGGATATTTTTTAGGTCTAGGTCCGGATATGGAATTTCAGTAACTTGTTTAGACATTCAATTGCATGTTTTTTCTTTTCTTTTGTTGTTGTAACAAAAAACTTGTTATTGGAAGGCCTTGAATGGATTTTAAACCATGTAAAACTCAAACACACGTGTACAGAGTAGAGTGCTAAAAGAGACGTCTCATCTCAAGAGAACTGAAACACTTCAAATACACATATGCACAAGTAATGGCCAAATAATATAGACGAGTTATATTGTGTGTTATGGTTCCAAAAAACAGAGCATGAAGAAGCCAATCCTCCATTATATATCGTTGAGTTATTGCTCAATTAACACGCTATTTCCTTCTCCATTATTGTTTCTCAAATGTAGACGAAAAGCTTATATATTGGGTGTCAACCATTGTTATGCCAATGGAATGCCATATAATTATGAACCTTCACTTCGTTCCAAAAACAGAGCATGAGAGAGGGAGGCCATTCTTTCTTCAAGTTTAATAATAAAAGGTGGTTGTGAGTAGAAGAGGGTGAAACCCAGGTGGCGCGTTGGGATTGGGCATCAATTGATTTGTATCTTCTTCCAATCCAGGCTGTAGTAAGCATATAATAAGCAAATAATAATTGTATATGACTACCCACCCGTGGAGGGTGGGGAATCCCCTGTAACCCACAGCGGACGCGGTGCTACGGCGCTGGCGGCGAACAAATCAATCGTCACCAACAATGCCACACCCAGAGACACCCTTCAACTTCCAACCATCTCATAGTCCCACTTGGTTACAAGCCCACGTTACCGAGCTCGACATTACACATGGTTAGTGAAATAATATATAAACGACAGAATTTGGTTATATTTTAATAATGTGGGACAAAATAAATATCATTCTTTCAGACAGCTAATTCTTTGCTTCAAATTTCAATTTATTTTAACATCAATAGTTTATAGTCACTATTGTATTATGTATCAAATAAAATAAGACCTTTAATCTCCCTTTGAGCACTGACAATAGAATTTTCAAAACATTCTTAATTGATTTCATTGGAGTATCTAACATAAGAAGAGGTAATACCTAATAATTTTTTTTTTTTTTTTTTGTTCATCAACTATTTGATTGGGTATATAACTAATCCATTCTATTGACATAGGAATTTTTGTTATGGGACTTATTTAGTCACATCGATTTGTTCAAATCTCATTTACAATGTGTATATTGATATGTACGAATTTTGTCCCTTGGGCTTGGGCCATATATAGGAATAAGCTAGAACTCGATGAATTCAATTGTTGTTCCGTTTAAACCAAGTCTCAACAAGGAGAGAACCCGAGGAGCTCAGTCGGTAGTCTGTTCGGCCACATCCTAATGAGGTAAAAATTGACTAAAAATTGAGAAACTCGATTGACGTTTGAAATAGAATGAGCTGCCCATATTTTGAGAAAATATTACTTTTTTCGAGAACAAATGACTGTTGAAAGTATGGTAAAATCTTAAGACACTAGAAAAGCTTAAAATCTAGGGTTAAATACCTTTTTATGTGGAACAGGGGGTCAAAGGTATTTAACCATAAATATCAGAAACTCAAAGCATTTTGAGTTTCTGTAATTGCAATCGAGCGCTTCTAGTAAGTGCGATTGATCGCACTAATGGAAACAATAATAAAACTCTCTATAACTGCGATCGATCGCTTTAGTAACTGCAATCGATCGCACTCACAAAACCGTGAGCTGCTACTGATTGTTGAAAAGCAGTTAGAATAGTTAGGAATTAGTTTCCTTTCTGTTAAGTTGGTTGTATATAATAACTTTATTGTTATGTAGTTAGCAATTAGTATATGCTATATATACACTGTAAATGTAAGAAACTGTATTCACTCAATACGAACAAAAAATTCTCTCTCAATTCTTGAGTTTACAGACTTTTCATTTTATTAAGTTTCTGTTCTTGTTATGGTATCAGAGCCCTTCACAAGTTTGTGAAGATTCATCAATGGAGTCTGTTCCATCATCCTCCTCAAGTGGCGTTCCTTCTAACCCTTCTTTAGCTGAATCCAGTCCATTCTTTCACACCAATGCTGATAATGCAGGCATTATGCTGGTGTGCACACCTCTATCTAGAGATAACTACTATTCTTTGAGTCGTTTTATGCTCATGGCTCTCAGTGCTAAGAATAAGATTGGATTTGTCGATGGTACTTTGAGGAAACCAATGAACACAGCTAGTGTTGAGTTTAGAATTTGGACTCACTGCAATTATCTAGTTGCATCATGGATTATGAATTCCACCTCGAAGGAGATTGCAACTTCTCTCATCTACACGACCAATGCTGAAGCTATTTGGTTGGATTTAAAAGAAATGTTTTCACAGAAAAATAGTCCAAGAATTTTTCAATTGCAAAAGTCTCTTTCCACTCAAGACGACATGCCTATAAGTCAATATTTTACTCGTCTTAAGGCATTATGAGATGAATTGAATAATTTCAAACCTCTAGATTTGTGTGATTGTTGTCGTTGTGGAAAGATAAAGAAAACTCTTGATCATCGAAGCTAAGAATATACAATTCAATTCCTAATGGGTTTCAATGACGCGTATTCTCAAATTCGAGGTCAAATTCTTCTTAATGATCCAATTCCTTCTATAACCAAAGGTTTCTCTTTTGATTGTTCAAGAAGAAAAATAGAGAGAGAAAAAAAACATATATCACCCCTCTTATTATCTTTTAAAGAGATCGATGGTTTCCAAGTAACGAGTTATAGAGCGTGGCAGAATTTTGGCGTTTGAATTTGCGAGTCATGAAGGCGCAAAATCAAATCAAAAACATCGATCATTCCAAGTCGTTTTAATTTGAAGGCCATAAAGACTTGATGATGCCAAAAGCTCTTCACTTTCTTCCACTATTCGGATGGTATTCCTCCAAAAAAACAGAGTGCGGAGAAAACTAAAGAGTAAGATCAACAAGGGTTATTTGATGTGGAAACTATATATCTTGATTGCTTATGATCGATGTCCTTTGCAGACAATCAAAAAAAAAAAAAAAAAATGGTAGAAAAAAAGGGTTTATGAAACACAGTCACGTAAATGATACATCTTGGAAAACGAATTCATGGTTTCCTTGCCTTCCTTACACTTTTAGGCTCCGTTTGTTTTGGCGTAAATTATTTTATATTGGAAAATATTTTTATCTAAAAGTATTCTTATGAAAATAATGGATATTTTTTGTCCTTTGTTTGCAATCCTGAAAAATGGTTTGAACAATATTTTTTGGTGTTTGGCTCGTATGAAAAATCTCCAAATATTTCTTATACTTTCATATAATCTGAGGAGCTATAGAGGAAGAGAGAGTGTAAGAATAGAAGGCATTCGGAAGTGGGATTGAGATCCAATGCAATTACATGCTCATACTAATTATTTTGGATAGACAATTGTGAGATGACCCTTATGGGACCTTAATTATTAGTTACCGTTTACCTTCTTCTTGTGGGACCTTAATTATAAGTTATTGTTTTCCTTCTTCTTCTTCTTCTTCTTCTTTTCCCATAAATCTATACTAATTATTAGTTAGTTAATTATTTTTAAGATTTTATTATTTGAGTTAATTAGGTAAATTAATTCGAATCTTAAACAATCTAATCTCGAATTTATATGTTAGTCTTACAGCATGTTTAGATATACATTCGCCACACACATATATATGCACACAAACCCACTCATATACACACAAGTACACATATAATTATATCAACACTCACAATTTCAGTAATTTAAGCTATATTTATTATATTATGAAGAGATTTTTTTTTAAATTTTTTTTTTTTATCCTTATATATACTTAAGATATTATAGTTATAAAATTAAAAATAATGCTAAAATATACTAAAAGTGAAGTTATACAAACTTATACGAGTCGAATCAAATTTATACGAGTTCGACCAACTTAATCTGAGACAAGCCCAAGCTTTTTTGTGAGCAATTATGTTCATTTGCCACCCTACTTGGGGTTAATTTTACAAGAGTTCCCAATTTTTCAAAATGATACACGAAGGCTCCCTATGATAAAAGCAATTAAAGAAAAGCTGATGCACTAGATTTTCCATTTGAGTAATACTATATGTACTACCCATTTACAACACCTCTTACAACTTGTTAACACGTATCAACATGCAATTGGAGCGCATTAGCTAATTTTTTAAAAAATTAATACCCTCCGATCACACGCTAATACAAGCATATCGATAAATTGTAAAAGTGTTGTCCATTACCATTTTTCTTTTCATTCATTTGGAAAACAAAAAACATGTTTTTAGGTCCCACTGCCACATCACGTGTACTTTACCCAAATAAAAACAGAAAATTAAAAATAAAAATAATAATATCAACCATAATCACCACTTTGGAAACCTAATTGGAAAGTAGGTTCTAGGCAATCTGCAAGATTAAATTATGAAAGATTAAAGGGGCACCGCAATTCTTAAGGCAGCCATATGGGAATTCATAAGAATAATAATTTGATTAAAACTCTTCCTCCATTACACAGTCGCATTAAAAAAAAAAAAAAACAAAAAAACAGAAAACAAAATTGCTGGAAAGAGAATAATAATTTAACATCACATGTTACATTAAATGTAGCCATGACACTTGGAGACTGTTCATCTCAATTTCCAGAGCTGTGATTGTCAACTTTTTGACAATCACAGCTCATCATAAATGAATGATACAGAGAGTAGAGCATCGAAATGCAGGTAGAAAACCCACTTGCCATGGATGAGAAACCGGATCTTGCAGGAACTTCCAAGGATAAAGCATGGAGAGATTCTATCTAGTCCATGAAGACTCACCTCCATAATGGCCATAACCATTGGCATCATGGTTATACCTACCAAATCCAACGGTAGCACGATTATGCCTACCAAAACCATTGGCATCACGGTTAAACCTCCCATGTTTCTTCTTCGTCCCCTTCTCTCCCTTTGAGCCATTTTCTTCTTGTCTGACCTTCCCTGCCTCCTGATTATTTTTATTTTTCACCTTCTTACCAGACTTCTCTTTCGAAGAAGCTTTCCTTTTCTTTCCTGAGGAATGTGAACTTTCTCCAACCATACCATTTCCCCGGGGCAGCAGCTCTTCTTCATCTACTTGCCAATTGCACAAAATCCCCTGCTGATCTCCAGACTGATGTAATGGCTCACCAGCTCCAGGAAGCAGGCTGTTAAAGGTCACCTCTCCATTAGACCCTCCTTTGCGCTCCAGCAACACAGGGTCTGGTCTAATTATTGTACCGAGAATGCTTCGGCTGGGGCCCAGGTCCATTATTATCTTAGGATTTGTCAATGTTCTGAAAGCCATTGCAAAAGCTGATCTAATCTGCGAGAGAAGAGTTCTCAATCAGAATCGTAATACGCCAAAAGTGAGTGATATTTTTCTCTTTTCTCGTTTTCTCCTATATATATGCGTGTGTCCTCTCACTGATGCCCAGGGCATAATTACAAAAACAGATAAAAGGACAGAATATATAAACTGTCTGAAACAAAAGGGCTAGATGGATTGTTGCTATATAGTGGGTAAGCTCTAACATTTAAGACTTGCTATAAGAGAGTTAAAAATAAAATTGCTAACTCAAACTTGACATTATAATTCCACGTGTGAACCAAAAAAGCCAAGTTACCCCTCAAATCTGATCAAGATAATTAAGCCCCCATCCTTTATTTTTTTATTTTTGATGAGTAATTAAGTCCCCATCTTTGAGGCTTACAAGTTTCCTGCAACTACAGGTGAATATCTGAACTTAGAAATGTGGCGGGAGAAAGGGTTATGAGGTCACTTGTGGGGATTATCATAATGCCATCCTACCTAATCAGTAGAATTCTTCGACAGCCTGACTGATATCAGGACAATAAAAAATACAAACTGCAACTGTCAAAAGATTGTAGGCCTAAAAGATGCACTTCCTTGCCCGATGTGTCAAGTGATGTTAAACAACACATCTATTCAGAGGTCACGGGGTTTGTATGGCAAAGAGCAATAAACATGAAAAAAGAAATTCACGGTTGGTCAAGGCTCCTATACACAGGAACATATTTCTATCACTTTCTCCAAATTATTGAAAATGTGGCTTATCACCAATCACACCCTGCCAAATAAGTCACAGGAGAACTGCCATCACAACAGAAAGGTGGTGCATTTAAGTGATCTCACCAATCTGCAATTATTGGAGAAATGATGAAAGTTCATGTGCAACAAGGAGACTGATTGCAGGCTAACATTGACATAGTTGTATAGAATCCAGTGAGAAGTTGATCTTTGTCATATTTTTTCTCCTTCATACACATTCAACTTTTCAGATTGCCTAAAATATTTCTGGTAAGAATACTAGAATCCTAACCTGAAATTATATCATATAACAATACAATTCCTAAAACAAGCCATAGAACCAACAAATATTTTATTTTATGCACTCAGCTACAAAAGCAACAAGACCAATATCAGTCAAAAAAAAAAAAAAAAAAAAGGGACATGAAAACCATAGAACAAACCTGGAAATAGTTGAAGGAGTTCTTCCCAATGTCATTCTCAGGTGCCTAAATTTTATAAAAGATAGAAATACAGTCAATTTTTTTTTTTTTTTTTTTTGATAGGTAGAAATACAGTCAATTAAACTACAGATGAAAGCAATGGACTGTATAGGACAAGGGTGACCAGTTTTTTAGTTTATAGTTGTTCTGATCCAGTCACAGTATTCTGCAACCGGGAGCAGAAATGCAAGACTGTCATTTCACAGAAGCAGAAAAATGACTGTCTCAGAAATCATTCTTTGCTAGTCAAATACACTCCGTAACTTTGAAGTCAAAAAAAGGAAAAAGGGCAAATTAGGTTGTAGGTGAGCCCAGTCTTTCCTTGTGCCGGTTTGGGAATTTCAAACAAGCATTAGGACAAACCCATGCAATCAGCCAAAAAGGCAGTGAAAGGTATTATGAAGAAAATCACAACAATTTCCACTCCAGCCAGACTGTCCACTTTTTGGCTATCCACTATGAATTCCCAAACAGTCCCTTACATTAATAACATAAACAAATCAGAATCTGCATGACAACCTGTGGGTCCTCAATTGAGATAAGAAATGGCCGTCCTTTATTTGCAAACCTAATCAGGGGCAGAGAGGGGAAGTCAAAACACAACTTCTTAATCAATTGGCATTGTAACTTAAGAAGGAACAGAAAAGATCTCGTCACCATGAAGGCACAGAATTGAGATTTTACCCTTTGTTACTCTTCAAGAAAAAGGTGCCTGCCCCTTTACAAGATACACCAACATCTGAAGTGTTCAATTTGCGTCCATAGAAATCAAAAAAGTTTACCTATATTCCAAGAGCAAAACATTGAGAGAAACTAGAAATGCATATGGTTCTCTTTCTTTCTTTTTCCTTTTTTTTTGTCCCTGATGTCTTAAATGAAGGTCCAATCCCTAAAATGCAAAGGTCCATGGATTTATACTACATTCTTCTGTTTTAATATTTTTCATACAAGTAACGGCAGCAGAACTATACAAGATGGGATAAAGGGTATGCAGAGCTGACTTGAGTATACAGCAAAAGAACAGGAACCCAAAAAAATTAAAGGACATATATATATGTGTGTGTGTGTGTGTTTCTCTGTATATACATACCAAAAGGACTCCCAAGTTTTGTTCTGGAGATGCTTGGCAGTCAAGGACACTCTATAGCACAGAATGTGGACATAGTCAAAACAACAAAATTATTTAGGGAAAGAAAAAGGAACAGAAAACCACAAAAAGCCATTTAATAAAACTGCATAATGTTGTGCATTAGATAGGAGTTATAGGGGAACAGTGTATATAAATGATTTTCCTGTGGCATGAAATTCATTATATGGTCAACAGAAACAACATAACTAATTGGGAAAAAGAGAGACTAGACAAAAAAAAGACATTTGATCAAAATGCACAATGCACTTACCCCAAATGCTTACTATAAGATTATAAAGAGTAATAAAATGAAATGAAATGAAATAAAAGATATTGAAAGGAATAAGGAAAAAGTTGAGGGCTAATAAATGTATTAAAGATGCGAGAATAGTGATTTTATTTTTTACTTTTTCTTTTGTTTTTGCGTTCAGTTGATCATTAGCTTGATTAGAATAGCTACCCTTTCTTTTTCTCCCATTGACAATTTGACAGGTTTGCTAGATTAGATAGTAGTTAGGAATTTAGAAAAATAGAAAAGTGATAGCTATGGTGGCTGTAGATTTATCTGTCCAGACATAATTTGAATACACAGAAAGAGCGAAGGTGATGGGATGCTTTACCTTGGTAGTGGGTCCCCCACACAAGCTTTCCTTTTTGGTGTAATTGCAATTGCAAGGGCTAGTCTAATATTTCTAATCTAGCAAACCTGTCAATTGGAGAAAAAGAAGGGGTAGCTCTGCTAATCTAGCAAATGATCAAATTGGACGAGAAAAAAAAAAAGAAAGTAAAAAAGCACTATTCTAGCCTCTTTAATGCATTTATTAGCCCTCAACCTTTTGCTTATTCCATTCAACATCTTTTATTCCATTTCATTTCATTTTATTAATCTTGAATCTTATAGTAACGCAAACTTCACCAATAAGGGACCAGTTAAATCATACTTAGAGTGACTTAGCATCACTAAGACAAAATTAAAGTAGAATTTTATCCACTAGCCACAGCAAAACTAGAGGGAATACCAAAAGCCTCTGTCCTTCCCTCACTACTCTTCTTCCAGAAGATGGGAAAATCTCATGGACAGTTTTGTGGAGTAGTAATAATGGTTATTGTTAAATTTTCACTTACCCCAATGCTTATGCTAATAAGAAATGGTGAATTTAATAATATAATAATAATTTAATACTCTTCCTCAGTAAGTAAGGCCTAACATGTAAAATATTTTATCAAAAACTAAGGTAAATAGGTTAGAACTCAGTACCTCTGCTCTGATATCATATTAAATCACAATTCATCCCAAAAGCTTAACTTGATAAAAAGTATTAAATTTAATCATTTAATTAATACTTTAACACTTACCAATTATGATACTTGTTAGAATGCGTACTACAACAATTCAAACAGTTGCATCAAGCATACAGGTTATAGGACTAAAACTGTTGGTAACTTATTCAATTTTTCAATTTCAAGGACTGAACCACTAGGAAATGGTCTCCAAACCATCTCAACCCATATTGGTCGACACAAAACAGCTGAATAATAGTAGGGCACTAATCTCAAAAATTTAAGAAAAATTAATCTCTATATTTGATTTTGATCCATTTAAATTTGATCGTAGCAGAGTAAACCTCAGTCCCGTGCATCGCACCATCGGGAGTTTTCCTAGGTAAATCGCTGGCTTTTCATCGAGGGATGTGACCCCAAGGAATTGTTTGCACCCAAGAGGTATTGAACCTTGGACCTTGAAAGGAGCAAACCTCCAAGACCAAGGCCTTCACCACTTGGGCCAACCCCTTGGGGTTAGGAAAGTGATATTATTAACCTTTTCATCCCAGTTCTCTCATACCAAGACATTTTGTGAGATAAAACTTTGTAAAAGCTACATATAATGAAATCTTTGTCATAATATAGTTAGGGAGGCAAAGTTCATCTACAGGCTGTTATAGTATGGGTTCTTATTAACCCTATATGTTTATTTATTGTCCTTGCATCACACAAATAAACCATAAGTTGTACAGGGATCATCCAGCTGCAAACATCTGTGTGTGCTTTCAAAGCTTGAATATTATTGAAAACTGAAATCAGATTTTAGATTAATTCACCTGCAACATTGCCATGAGCATAGTAAGGAGCGCATAAGAACCTATTCCACCAGAATATACCTGCATACATTAGACAAGTCCTAATTAGGCAGACTGAATTGAAAATTACACGGAAACAATAAAAATTCATACCTCATTCAGTTCCCTTTGTTGTAAAAATACTTTCAATATCAAACACAATGGCCTTAATGGAGGCCACTTTGACACTGCATCCTGAAAAACAGAGCCGCATACAAAGCCATCAATTAGATGCAAATAGCCTCGAGCATAGCATTGTTCAAAAAACCATCTGCCTTCTATCAAGAAATTGCAAATGATGTCATTATAAACATAGCGTCACCAGTGGCAATTAATAAATGGATGTTAGGACCAAAGACATGACATAAAATGCAACCAACCTGAATAAACTCAGCAGCTTTGGGTCCATTTTGCGCATCAAAACTGCAAACCAAGAGAGAAAGATTAATTTACAATGATCATAATCGCAAATGATAGTATCAATTAGTCAAAGTAAAATTTGTCATTGTAGTATGAACACAATGAGAGAGACTGCCACAATCTGAATTATAAAGGCAAGCAAAACATACCAAATTCTCATGTAATTCAATATCAATATGAATAAAATAGATGCTTACTATTGGAACTAGTGAAATTTAACTGTAAATTACCCTACTTAAGAGTCCATAACAGTTTTTTTCTTTGAAGAAATCTCATATCTTTTCCAACAAAAAGTTATAACTCGAACATTGGATAAATCCCATTCCTTGACAATTACCTCAACACACAAACCTCCGCTGGAAAGAATACAACACAAAGGATGTTAAAATTTTGGAAACAGCGCCCTCCTATCCTTTCTTGTCTCTTTTTTATGTAATTACAATTAGAACAAGCTATAGCTAGAGCTAAAACACTTTATTAAACTAAAACTAAACTTTATTTACAATCAACACTAGTATAAAACCCTACTTAACAACCAAACCCATATATGAAGCAATTATAATAAGTAATAACGTTATAACTTCAACTCCAGCACAACGAAGAGATAGGTAAACCTTATATCAAACGCAGTGCCACTTCTCTTTTCAACAAATTTGATAATTGGTACACGAGCCTTCCCAATCACCTGAGATATTAACAAACATTTTAGATAATAAATGTTCATCTTAAACATATTCCATCATCCACAAAGCACACCTGTATGTTTCTTGCCATGCCCCTCCGTGACAATGCCCTAGAAAGAGCCACCAAACCTTTTTGTGGGTTTTCAAGACCTGACCCCAGAATCACAACCTAAAATAGATAGCAGTTAGGCAGATATCTATATTTGGTTGTCTAGGTATAAGACTTCCTTTATCCATATATAGTTTCAAAAACATAGTTTAACTCAGCTTGAGAGCCAGCAGAAGATGATCTATGAACATTTGCCATCTAATTTTAAAACATTAATAGCAACATCATTCTCACTTTCAGGCAGAAGCAATTACTTTCAGCCTGTGAGCTTCCAAAGACAACCTAGTAATTTTTTTATATATATAGGTAAAGAAAATTCATTAAAAGCACAAGAGGCACAACCCAAGTACACAGGATGTATACAAGAGAAAAACACCCATCAAAATCTAGAACGAGGATTTCTCAAAAAATAAAAAAATAAATAAATAAATCTAGAACGAGGAAAGAGACCACAAAATTTACTAAGTGAGAGATATTGAGAAGGGCATGAACAGAGATCCACTCAAAGAGTGATTTAAGAAAATAACAATCCAGTAAAATTAGTTTAAGCTAATGTTTAATGCAGTAACCAAATCAGGGATTTGAAATTGTGGAAAAATACAAATGATGTCAAATTAACCGGATCCAGGCTTTCTTGAATTCAATTGAGTTAACTAAAAAGGCATGCATGAATAGAAGATTACATCCTCCAAGCATGGGACTTAAGAATTCCATGAAGGTACTTGTTTTTTAATTTTGAAAGATACTAGGGAGCAGCATACTTACATCAATATCACTAGTTGGAAGATAGAGCCCTGTCTTGAATGATCCAAAAACTTCTACCTAGAGGGCAACAGTCATAACACAACCTCAGCACATTCCATACTTCTATATAATTGTGTTTGTGAGTGTGTGTGTGTGTGTGCGCGCGTGTGTGTGAGAGAGAGAGAGAGAGAGAGAGAGAGAGAGAAACAGCAAACCAAACACACCTTGCAGTGGGGCCAAATATGTTTGATAACATCAAAGACACATTCTACTGCTGTATTACGACCAGCTTGCTCTTCTGGAGTTGGAGATAGAAAGTTGCAAAAATCCACGATCTCTGTAATATCCAACATAAATCAACAAGTTACATAACTATTTATAATCTAAGAACATAAGCACATTTAGCTCTAAATGTTCAAGAGAGGATGCCAAGCACCCAATACACGAGACCTTGCTTCCCCACCCACCTCCTCTCAGAAGCATATATTCTAAATCAGAAACTAAAAATTCTAATAGCCTATACCGTTTCATTAATTCTACTGTTATACGTAGCTCACATTTTAATGCAACATTAGCGATGGGCCTTTCAAGAACCTCTCTCCCTTCCCTCCTTTTGGGTTTGAGGGCTCCATGGCTTCAGTGGCAAATATTGAAGATATCCAGTTTCCCCTAAAATCAGAACCCATTTAACCAAAGAGCACATATACGCATATGGGAGTGTGACCAATCATTTTTTTGATAAGCAATCAAGATATTATTAACAGCGTAAGGCGCCCCCAAATACACAAGAAATATGCACTAGAAGCCACCTAACTAGTAGGAGTAAAAAGAACATGAAAATTATGATAACTATTGACCAAAGGAGAAACAAAATGTTGTCGCGGAAGCACGACATTGTTCTTTCCGGGAGAGAAATCGAAGGGGCCACCACCTTCCCAACTCAGCGGCAAAAATTTTTGACCCCTGCCCTCCACACTCCTCTAGGAGTACAATGAGAACACGGCGACCACCCACCGTGTGCTCCACCACCTCCAAGAATTGTCCTACTCTGTTAGAGCCTTTCTAGGCAATGAAAGCCCTATTTCCTTCCCTAGATCAACCACCTATGTTTCCTCATGTAGACAAACTAGTTTCTCAATCAACTTTTTTTAGGCAAGCAATGCTAAATTTCCAAACATCATCGTACAGGACAACCCATGTCTTCTCCCAGACAAACACAAGACTAACCCCCCCTTCTGGCACCGATAGATCAAACACTTTAGATTATAAATAAAACTAGCTCATGTATCCCATATCTTCCATTAGCTCCAACCCCAAAAGATAAAAACGTAAGAAATGTGTCGACATGCGCCAACGAGGGAGAACATAAGGTAAAAGTGTCTAACTAATCACAAAGATAAAGTAAAATCATTTCTCTAACCATCTTCTCAAAAATAATTTCTTCGGACAAAGACAATAACATATGCAAGTTCTTCACATTCTTTACTCCTAATCTATATCCATCCCTATAATCAGTGCTAAGGACTCCACCTAGAACAGTAATCATGAAAACCTCAGAAGAGCAAAGAGGCAACTAATAATCATCCTAACAGCATGAGTTTCTATACAAGCAAAATACCAACAATTCAGCACTGAAACTTAACGTCATTCTACTCATTATGACAGTTTCCGGAACCAGATATCAGCTACAAATTACAGCAGATAATTGTGCAATTTTGGAGGATTTGACTCGAATAAAAAATTTGTGGGGGGGCGCGGGGGGGGGTCAGTTGTAGGAGTTTGATTAACGAGGATTGTTGTACGGTATGCGTTTTGCGACCTGAAATTAATCTGAGTAAAGTTCATCAAAAAAAAAAAAAAAAGAAATTTGTGGGGGGGGTGGGAGCACGAAGAGAAACCAAACTAACGTATTGCTACTGAGTTTCTGAGAACAATATACAAAAACTAAGACTTTATTACAAATTACACAAAACCCAAATCCTGTAAGGCACTTTAAACATCGAAAATAAGCTTCTTTATTTACTTTGAACTTTAATCAAAATCTTGAACAAAACAAAATCCAAATTCAGTACCTTTATGGAGCTGAAGCATAGGGCTTTTGAACCTACAATTCCCACGGAACCACCCTCTCTCGAGCGTCGGCGTCGCGGCTTCGCGAGCCGGAGTCTTCGGCTCCGGCTCCGGCGCAGCCGCAATTTGCTCGGAGTCCTCGCCGCCCACCTCGAGAGAGAAGAAATCGGGTGCGGCAGTCTCATGGGAGTCGGGTTTGAGAACGGCGAGAGAGATCTCATTGCGGTATACGGAGTAGGGCTTGAGTTGATCGGATGCTGGGGATTGGCCGGAGGTGGAGAGAGAGAGGGGACATAGGGTTTCGTAGAGAACGGTTTTGGCGTTCTCCTCTTCCATTGGAAGCAATCTGGGGAGTGAGAGTGAGTTTCCACCGAAATTAGGGTTTTGGTTTGGGCGTTTTTTTACTGCACTGTTGGGAATTTACTATTTTTTAAAAAAATTAAGGGATTTTTTTTTTTTTTTTTTTTGGGAGGTGGTTTAATTCATGTGCATCTAAGGCCGTAAACAAGCCGAGCTTGGACGAGCTAAGGCTGTCCATGCTCGGCTCATTTAAAAATTTTACGAGCTCGAGCCGACCTCCAAAATTTAAGCTTGGCTCAGCAAGGAAAATTCCTTGTGCGAGCCGAGCTCAAGTAATTGAGTCGAGTCGGGCGAGCCAAGCTGAGCCGGCTCAACTAATGCAAACTTTTTTTTTTATAAAAAAAAAAAAAAAAATTAACTTAAATGACTCATCTTCCCAATGAGACAAATTAAATTAAATTTAATAATAATAATATATTAGTAAAAACGTTTTACTTTCCGGCCAACAAATGGAGGTCAACTTTGATAAAAAAAAAAAAAGCTATTTATTATATATACAAATTATCTAACTTTTTTTTTCTTTTTTTTTTTTTGTATATTAACCAATTAGCTCTCTATATATATAACTATAAATAGATATACATTATATGACTAAATTATTAATATTTTAACTATATATATTTAGTATTTATGCTACATACTATACTATATAAGCATAAATACTATTTATAAGCTATTTTAATAAGTTATATACTATATAAGCTATTTTAATATATATATATATATATATATATATATATATATATATATATATATATATATATATATGGGTTGCGCTAATAAGCGAGTCGAGCCCCTATACGAGTATGTTCACGAACTTTAAAAGAGCGAGCCGAGTTTTATATGAGTATGTATCGTTTAATAATCGAGTATAATTTCGTGTTCACAAACGACTCATTTAATAATCGAGTCGGGCACGAGCCAAGCTTTATCGAGCCGATCCCGAGCGAGCTCACGGGTAGCTTTGTTCGTTTACAGCCCTATGTGCATCAAACAATTAATTACATTTATGCTTTATTTAGGATTGTGATTTTAAAAATTACGTTTTTGAAATCGTTATTTTTTTAAATTGTAAAGGCATTTGGTAAAACATGTTAAAAAATATTTTTTTATTAAATATTTGTTATGAAAATTTGTAATTTTAGTTTAAATTTGGACTTTTTCAAATAAGTACCCCTAGCCTGGTTATAGAAATTACATATTGTTTTTCATATTTTAAATTAAGTGTTTTTTAAATTACAATGCACCTTACGTTTTGTGATATCTTTTAAAAATACAAATTATTTTTATGAAATCGCAATTCCAAATGCATCAATAGTTTGACTTTTGGTTTACAATATTCATCTACGTAAATGAAACACTACACTTTTTTGGGAATTCTTTTTCAAAGGAACAACTTTCCATTACTCTAATATATGTCTATTTTTAAAAAAAAACATTCAACTCCTTTTTGTCTATATAAAAAAGGCAGAAAATAGGCATGAAAACTATAACTATCGTAGTTGGGTGAAACTCGGCATAACCATAATAGCATATGTCCATTGGGAAAGGCACAATAGATTATAGAAGTATAGACAGTGAGAGCCACAAACACTCTCTTAGTTGAACCATAGTAGCACCTATCTGTTAAAAGGAACACAATACGAGCCTAGACGGTGGAAATTAGTTGAGACTCAACCTAACCGAACCTCATCAAGGTATAAGTTCGAACTCAAAGGCGAATAAGATTAATTGAATCAATAATTTTTATTTCGAGAGTCGATCACTCACCTTAGTACATGCTCAATCACTTCGAAAAATTCTATAAGGTCATTAAATCACCACCAATGATAATTAAAATTTTCAACTGTTAAATATTAGAAGGTCAGAAAAATCAAGTGGTTAAAATCATTATTAAGTACATTGTCATGACATAGTTGATTTCGCATCTAACACATTTGGTTTCTTTTTTTGGGCTTTTTGGGCTTTTTTTTTTACCCTCATATATATATATTTGGTATTTTTATTGCCCTTGGGCCCAATTGCTATAAAAAGAGCCCATATTGAAAAATCAAAAATATTTGACCGAAAATTTACATTTACTTGTATTTTAAAAAAATTTCCTTAAATATTAAATCATAACCGGTTAACCTGCTTTTTTTTTTTTTTTAAAAAAAAAAACATATAAAAAAAACAATCAACACAACATATAAAAAAAAGTTTAGAATTCAGACAACTATCACAACATATAATAATAATACATTAATACTTAAATTGTGTTTATAAGTAACACATTAATTGGTCATTGTTTAATCCAATGTCAATTACTTAATTTGATATTATACGAATCATATCATCATTGTACATTAATAATATGATTCACTTGAAGTCTTGAATAAAGTATTTGAATTGTCATTGAATCATATGATTAAGTATTGATATTATACATTTATATTATTCATATGCATATGTAGACTTATATAGACTTATAACATATATAGACTTATAAATTTATAACATACATTGGAAATAAGTCTCTAAATATTTAATTGTTGTATTAGTATGGATTGGTATACTTATGAGTTATGTCATATTATATATGTATAATTTGTTATTATATAATCAAATGATTTAATGATCAATTGATCATGTGATATAATCATATAAATTATAGTGATAATATATTAATATTTCTCTTTTAGTATATCTGGTAATTTTTGACACAATCTACGAACTTCACACAAACTCAACGTAAAATTAGCGAATTAAGATTGAAGGGTCTAATTCGTTTAATTAAATTAATCGAGTTATGGTTAACTATATAGTGTTATACCTATGTCGCGGTACTACTCGAACCCAACACGTAACATTTAAGATTGACAGTTTTTGACACGATATTTGTAAACTTGACATGAACTCAATATATATGAGCGAGTTAGAATTAAGGGGTGGTTGCAACTCAAGAATTACTTTGGTGCTATCATTCTTTTTAAAAAATGATAGTGATACCACCTTAGAGGGTTGCCCGAAGGGCGCATACTATTGATTGAGAAATGATAAAAATTATTTTCTCAATCATTTTCATATAGTAAATAGTTGAATCTATCATTGAATTTTTATGAGACTCACATAAGTCTACAAATCTAATAATTTATTAATTATATTTGTAAAAAGAGATGGTTGAAAAATGATGTGTAGCGTGCCTCTTATTGATAACAGACTTTGTAGTTGTAGGATTATGGATATGATGGTTTGACATGGTCCAACTAAATCTGCCAACCTTACCTTGACAAAAGTTTACCATAATGTTGGAAACTTTCTCAAGGCTAAACAAAAACACCCATAATAGGAGCATTCACAGCCTATGCAGCTTTGGATTCACAACACACTTCCTTAACCTTCTACATTGTCTTCCTCCCATATCCATCCAATTACACAACATGTCAGAACCTCATGAATCCTTTGTTCCTGAAACTTCTTCCCACTATACACTCTCTCTTGATCTCCCAACTTCCATCACTGTGTGCATCATTCTGATGTTCTTAATCAGCCTTCTTTGTCAGGGTCTCAGTAGGTTTTTCCATTGGCGGTGGCCGGACACAAGACCCGCCAGCTACGATCTCGAACAAGGAGACGGGATTCGTCGGCCGGATACTGTTTCGAATACGTCTCAGCAAGCTGCATTTTATCAGGCTATAATCCAGAACAATATCCGGACGCTTGAAACATTGGACAGCTTTATGCGGGATGTAGGGGAAAAGCGAGGGCAAAGGCTGAGGGCCTCAGAGAAACTGCCACCATTGGTGCGCTATGGAAGCCATGAAATGATGTCGAGTTGTACATGTAGTGATTGTGCCATATGCTTGGAGGATTTTGCAGATGGCGATAAATGTCAAGTTTTTCCAACTTGCAATCATATTTTTCATTCGAATTGCATTGATGTCTGGTTGAAGAAAAAGCTAACTTGTCCTATTTGTCGTAATATATTAGATGTATGACCTGCCATTTTTCACAAGAGATTATTCATGTAAATATAGAAATAAGAAATGAATTGTAAATACCCATATAGCCATTTTTTTTTCCCATTGTTTTTATGTTTTTGGTCGGTTGCTTTATGTATCTTGCAACTCATTTGGAGCATTCTTTTTGCTAGTTTGGGAATAGTACAATGACACTTACCATAGTCCATATGGGCAGAGATTTTGGCCTCGTTCACTACTGTTTTCTGTTTTCAAAACATTTAAAAACTAAAAATAAATAAAAAAAACTTTTTTCACAATTATTAATAAACAATTCAAAATCCTAAACACTTTTCAAAACACAAGGCTTTGTTTGTTGAAAAATGTTCTGTGCACCAAATCTTTTACTAAAAAATTGGTACTAAACTGATGTGAAACTCATTAATTGAAGATGATCAAAACTAATGAATGAGCTCCATATCAGTTTAAATTTTTAATTAGCCTCTTAGCTTCCAAAACCAAGCAATAGTTCATTCTCCTTCTCTCTCTATTTCTCATGCTCTAGGTGGGATGGGTCATGGGTGGCAAGCGCAAGGTCTAGTAGGATTTTCCACTTCGTAAATAACACTTTCCCCTACATTTCTAACCTTTTGGACATGTCGTACAAAAGTATTGCACAAAAATCTCAATCTATAGTTTTAGTAAAGAACTAACAAATTGCATATGATATATATAACTAAAGGATAAGGGCCTTCATTCCATATTTAATTACTTCGACAACAAAGAAAGAAAGAAAGAAAGAAAAGCACTCTACTCCATCAATCAATACATATCCCATATGTAGATATTGTTTCATAAAATTTGGTAACCTTTATGAACAAGTTTTTCTTGATGTACATGTAGCTTCACTTTCATATCATAACTTGCTCTTAGTAGATCTTCTCAAGTTTCAAACCTGTGTAGCATAAACATAAATAACAATTAATGATCAATGATATTGTTTGTATACCATATATACTAGGATGTTAATTTTGAGTGTTTGAGCTTTGCTTACAAATAATATTCAATCTTAATTCTTCCAGCCGTGGGATCAGCAATTACAGAGAAAGCATCTTCAGAAAGAATGATAGTTCCACATCCTCGTGGACAATAATCGACAATTTTAACTGCAACATAGGCTGTCTTACAAGGATGTGGTGCTAGGTTTGTGGCACCAATACACTTTACAAAGTAATATTGCCCACATGCTCCCCTATTCTTCCATATTTCATCACTTGCTGCGGCTATATGATTACCATCATCTTTGTATCCACTACACGCTGAGGCTAGCAAAAGATATTGAAAATTAATCATATAATATAGGGAAAATTACATTTGCCTTCTCAAACAATCACCTAATTCTTAATGTCCCTCTAACTTTAACCCTTTTAGAGTTGCTTTCTTATAATTCTCATTAAAATTTATTAATTGAAGTAAGGGAAAACTTCACTTAAACCCCCTAGATTGTCATCATGTTTACAATGTCTTCCCTAAAGTTCAATTTATCTCAATTTAGTGTATTCATCTTTCAATTGTTTACAATACCTATCTGTTAACTTTTTCCAAAATTCTCCCATTTGTTTTAGGAAAAAAAAAAAAATTTCACAAAGATTAAGGTGTTGGTTCGAATTTAACGGTATTTGCTAGAATACCCATGCTTCAATTTTTTTTAAAAAAATATTTAAATATTTTTTTCTAAAAAAATGGGTATTTTGGAAATTTTGTTGAGATTTAACGGAAAATCCTAACGGATGGGAGACATTGAAAAAAAAATTAAAAGTTTAATACAGTAAATTAAGAGGTTTTGAATTTTAGGAGGACATTGCAAAATTGGTGACAATTTAGGAGATAAGTGAAGTTTCTCCTTAAAATAATGTAACTATTTAAGGTTGGAATCCAAATCCCTTCCATTATACCCATAAATCCAAATAAAAAGGAAAAAGATAAATAAAAAAAAAAAAAAAATCACTTTTACAAACTGAAAATGTTCTAACTTAATATGTGAAAAGATTGTGTTTGAATTTATACCACAAAATCAAAGAGGTCCTTTAAGAATTATCAAACCCCGTAACAATCTAAGCGTGTATATATATATAAAATGATACACACACACACACACACACATATATATATATATAAGCATAATATATATACTTACGAACATAAGGACGTTTGTAGAAGGTGGCAGTTCCAGTTTTCCATTCGGCAGCACACAAAATCGAGGAAAAACATATGATGGTGCAAATTATAATTAGAACTTGGATACTTGCTCCCATTGTTTTTCCCTTACAAATGTCTAAATTAAGATATGCAATTTAATTCATAAGACGAAAGGTTTAATCCATTTTATAAAGGCATCCAAACAAGTCCTATTCATGCATCTCTTTCAAATTTAGTCATCACCAGATGTAAATATGCAACCCAATTCTCACATGAAAGGGTTTTCTAACACTCCCATGTTATATTATACTCCTTCAATTCAACATCATTATTGGATCGTTTTCATGATAAAAGACTTTCATATATAATTTGAAATTAATTTAATACTATTGAGGAATATTATATATAAACAATATCTTAAGACTCGAAATTATATATTGTTTATATGAAATTTATATGAGACCAATGTGATATTGAGCAATTATTATAATTTCAATTCTAAGAAAAAAAAAATAGAAAGTGATCATTGGGTTTTTATTTGTTTACAAAATGGTCCATGGGATGCCATTAAAAAATAAAATAAAAAATTAGTCCTTCTACCAACACTAATGGCATTCTAATACATTTGGTGTGCTAATTGATGACATAGACTATTCATTTACCAACGATCTGACAACATAAACATAAATTTCCAACTTGTCAAGCTTTAGAAAAACAAACGATGGTACGTACAACATACAACGTTGTTATATTATATATATAAACCTTTTCTTCTTTCTTTAAAAATGGATAATTTCACTTAGGACCTCTAAACTACTACGCGTTTTGAGAAAACTTCTTAAATTTTAAAAACTCACAATTCCTGAACTTTCAATTTGATGCAATTGATCTCTCTCCATTGATTTTTATCGTTAAACCCTAACGGAACCCATTAAAAATACAAAATTATTCTTCAATTTTTTAAAAATTTTAATTTGAAATTAAGTATAAATTTGAAAATTTCTAAAAATGTTAGGGGTATAACGGTCATTTTATCACTTTTAAAGTCCAAAAATTGACAGAGAGCATCAAATTGAAAGTTCAGAGAGTTAAATTGATCAAGAGTTTTTAAAATTTAGAAGCTTTTTCCTTTAAAAATGGAGAAAAATTTGCGGGCAGCAATGAGCTAGACAAAAAAATAAATGATCCCATTTCCTCTGATATAAGCCAATTCAACTCTTTGATGCGACTCATTAAAGAAATTGTACCAAGAGTAAGCCATTTCTTCCAAGAAATTATATAAGGACATAATATTGTACAAGGTCGCCCTTGGCATCATATGAAATTGAGGTAAAACATAGAACTTGAATATTTGCTTCTTTTATTTTCCCCTTAGAAATGCCTATATATATATATATATATATATATATAATACAACCCAACAACCCAATTCTCACATGAAAGGGTTATCTAATACTATCATGTTATACTATACTTCCTTTGTTGAACACCATTATTGGATCATTTCCAAGATAAAGAATATGAGGATTTAAATTTTCATTTATCATTATTGAAGATTATCATATGAACAATATATCTTAAGACACAAAATTTGTCATTTCGTGTAATACAATGACTTTCCGTGAAGCGGCTTTTGATTAAATTCATTCACCAAGTCTATTTGGAATGGGCAATGACGTGTCACATAAGTTATCATTGTTTTATTCATAAATATTCAAATCAAATCACTTATTTGATGAAGGAATATGATCATCTCCAGTCTAAAATTGGATTGGAGAATATCCAGTTAATGGCCAAAATCTCTTTAGAAAGATTCTGGGACTATAAATGAGACATTTGTCCCATTAATATAAATAATAATAAAATATTATTTATATTTTAAAAATAATTAATAATTAAATTAATTAAAAATTAAAAAACTAATAATTCAGAGGTGGCCAGCCACCCCAGGTGGGCCTGGGGGTGGCCGAACCACCCCTAAGGGCCATGGGGGGTGGCATCAGCCACCTCCAAGTGCCAAATACTTTATATGAATATAGAGTAATATTGTTTTGGAATCAATAATTAAATTGGGAGAACAAAATTTGAACTTAATCCCAGTTTCAAATCAAACAGATCCTTTTAGAATTATCAAGCCTCGTAAGCATCTAAATATACAATGATACACAATATATAAACATAATATACTTACGAACATAAGGACTTTTGTAGAAGGTGGCAGTCCCATTTTTCCATTCGGCAGCACTACACAAAATCAAGGAAAAACATATGATGGTGCCAATTATAATAAGAACTTGATTAATACTTGCTCCCATTATAATTTTTCCTTTACAAATGCCAAAGGATATGAAGTTTCATAAAACAAAAGGTTTAATCCATTTTATAGAGGCATCCTAACAAGCCACACTTATGCATCTCTTTCAAATTTAGTAATCATCGAATGAAAATATTCAACCAAATTCTCACATGAAGGGGTTTTCTAACACTATACGTACCATGTTATATTATACTTCTTCAATTGAACACCATTATTGTATCGTTTTCAAGATAAAGACTACCGTAATTTGAAATCTTATTTAATGCTATTGAGGAATATTATATATATAAACAATAGCTTAAGATTCAAAACTATTGGATCTGGATACAAGCCAATTTGTCCATATTGTTTATATGAAATTAATTTATATGGGACCAATGTGATAATATTGAACAATTAATAGAATTTAATTAAATTCTAAGAAAAATAGAAAAGTGATCCTTGAATTTTTATTTGTTTAAAAAATGGTCCATGGGATTCCAAAAAAAAAAAAAAAAAAGAGATATTCAGCCTTTTAAAAACAATTAGTCCTTATACAACCACTAATGGCATTCGAAACATTTGGTGTGCTAAATAGTGATGACATAGACTATTCATTTACCAACGATCTGACAACATAAGCATAAATCTCCAACTTGTCAAGCTTTAGGAAAACAAACGATGGTACGTACAAACTACCACATACAACGTTGTTATATATAGAGAAACCTTGTTCTTGTTTCTTTAAAAAGGGATGAAAAATCTGAGGGCAACAATGAGCTAGACAAAACAATAAATTATAGAGGCATCCCTTAGAAATTAATGCCTAAAGATGTATATTAGTATATATACAACCCAGTTCTCACATGAGATGAAACAGTTATCTAATACTATCATATTATATTATACTTCCTCTACTAAACACCATTATCGATCGGATCATTTCCAAGAAAAAGATTAATTATCAAGATTTAAAATTTCATTTATCATTATTGAAGATTATCATATGAACAATATATCTTATTTACGACACAAAGTTTGCCATTTCATGTAGTACGATGGCTTTCGGATGAAGCGGCTTTTAATTAAAGGCATTCACCAATTAAGTCTATTTGGTATGGGCAATGGCTTGTCACACAAGTTATCATTTGTTTTATTCATAAATATTCAAACTAATCACCTATTTGATGAATGAAGTTTGGCCTCGCTTGAAGGGGAAGAGAAGATTCTAACCTTGATCCTTGTTATATATATAGTTAGATCATCCTTCAACAGTCATCTTAAGTTGGCTAAATCTTTTTTGGTTGTAAATCATGTTTAAGTAAAATATTAATTTGTATGATTTTTTTTTTTTTTTTAAAAAAAAAATGAGCTAGCTGGCCTTTAAGGAGTATTATTTCTCTTTTGGTTATAATCTAGAAAATTTAAACGTTTATGTTGGTGTACCCAACTCCAAAGAGCTCTTAAGGCCTCTACGTCTACCTCAGGGGTTCCCCAGTTCCAACAACGTATAATACGATAAAATTTTAACCGCTTTTTAAAAGAAAAAAATTTAATTGTTTTTTTTTTTTTTTTAAAAAAAAAAATGATGTCATTTCTATAGTAATACGATAATATCATACTACATATGACATCATTTCTAAATATTTATACATTTTTATATATATTTAGAAACGATGTCGTATATTGTATGATATTATCGTATTACTATAAAAATGACATTATTTTGTTTTTTTTTTTCAAAAAAAAAACACAATTAAATTTTTTTCTTTTTAAAAGTGGTTAAAATTTTTATCGTATTATACGTTGTTGGAACTGGGGAACCCCTGAAGTAGACGTACAGGTTTTATGAGCTCTTTAAAATTTCATTTATCATTATTGAAGAATATTATTTGAACAATATATCTTAAGCAAAAAAAATTTGTCATTTCGTGCAGTATAATGGCTTTAGCTTTTGATTAAAGTTATTAACCAAGTCTATTTGGCATGGGCAATGCCTTGTCACATAAGTTATCATTTGTTTTATCCAGAAATATTCAAACTAATCACCAAACTAATCACCTATTTGATAAGTGAAGTTTGGCCTCAGTAGAAGGTGAAGAGAAGATTCTAAACATAATCCCTTGTTATATAGTGAGATCATCCCTCAACAGTTATCTTAAGTTGATTAATTCTTTTTTTTTATTGTAAATTATGTTTAACTAGGTTAATAATTGGTAATGAGTTTTTATTTTTTTTTTTTGAATGAGCTAGCTAGCTTTATAGGAGCATTATTTCTCCTTTTGGCCATAATCCTAAACTTTTTAATATTTATGTTGGTTTACCCAGCTCCAATGGCCTTATAACGCATGTCTACCTCAGGAGTTCCTCAGACCCAAACATAGCCCAATATACAACCAAATTCATTTATTAATCGAGAGTTCATAGGGCTCATCTATAACACCCAAGAGATTAAAATGAATGTTTTAAATTTTAAAGAAATAACAAAATGCATAAAATACCCATTAAGGTCAAAATAAGATAGAGTGCAGAGTAAAATGGGCTTCTGGAGGTAAGAAAGTTGGATTTTAAGCTAAAAAATGCACTCGAATACCAAATGGTGCACAAGGAACAGAGCTTTTTGGAATGAGTTTTATGCGTAATTCTGGTACTCGTAGCCGAAGTTACAACCAAATTACTACTAATATTGCCCAATCAGCTAACTATGGAAGGACCAAGGAGAGATATGATGAAAAAAAAAAGAAAAAAAATTGGAAAGACTTAAAAAAATCTTGATCGAAGCATCTCGGTCGATATTTGGTCGAAATCCGTTCAATAGGATATATGCAACACGTGACAGCAAGAGAGCAAAGCATGTGAAAGCAAAGCCAAGCGATCACGTTCGAACAAACAGGAGGAATCTCCATTGTCTCTTTCTCTCTCTTGCTTCCGCTTATTCTTTCTAGACTTTATATTTTGTCACAAAATTCTACATGGTATCAATGTCATTTTCAAGTGGAATATGTATTTCTAGTGCTTATGCCGCCTTCACACTCAGCCACACCCTCTTTCCAGATTCTGCTTTCGATTTAACTCATTCCACATAAAGATATACTATCCACGTGCTCACACCATTGCTCAATCAGTAAGCAAAACCCTCCCACCAACACTAAACATCATTGCTAGATTTGGAACACTACTGCAATTTTCTCCAACAACTAACCTCACTAATAGGCACAAAAGTATATGATCTTGTAATGCTTTAGTGAAATTAATTAACCGATAATTAACTTCATCGTGCTTCTCAGCCTCATTCCACAAGGAATGAAACTTATGGATCTCACCATCTCCGAAAAAAGTCTGCAGCAATAGACTTCTCACTTATAAGTAGAAATAGCTATAAATTAAACCATAATCATCGAATAATTAGAGTAAATCTAAAACATCATAACATAGATAATTTCTCAAATGTTACAATCAAAATACCAGTCATTGAAATAGATTATAGGATTACCAGCCAAAGGTAATAGTCATAAAATAACATCAAGTCTCAAAGCCTACACTTAAGAAGATAAAGCATGAAGATAATCTCTAACATGTCATGACGGGAGTCTGCTCCACCGCTCCACACATCAGCTAACCTAGGATTTAGCTCCTCAAATATAATCCTAAGCATAGTCTCCAAGAGAACTACATGTCTCTCAGGAAACATCATCTAAGCAGCTACTTCTAAAACAACACATGTTTCATAGGTGGAAAAGATATAAGAGGAAGTTCATAACTTCACCGGATATTTATAAATCACATGCAGCAACATAAGGCTACAGTTAATCATTTGATAATAATCATGTAATAGTTCAACTCTGTATGATCTGTCCAAGCCTTTAACCCTTTCTTGATAAGGTTGATGTTGTCCTGAGAAACCTGTAATACAATACCAATGCCCTAAATATTATACGCGTACCGTTCATCATTAATAGCCCGAACGAGTCATCATTCAAAATAAGTGAAATTCTATCATATCAATCATGGTAATCTATCTTGAACATGAAAGTGAAGACTTATGATTTATGTGTTAGTGTGGTGATAATGCAGCAAATGTGTCACATGAATTGTTATTATATTATAACTATTATCAATATGAATAACTTGAACTCATGACTGCTTGTAGCATTGACTCTTAATCCTGAGAGGAATGAGAAGTAGAGCTCACTTAGTTTGATATATTCATGAGTGAGATCTTTCACAATCAAAATATCAATGTACATGTTGGGTGATCACATGTAGCAATGTGGGACCACTACTCTTCAAGATGGAATGCACAATTTTTTGATTTCATCAAAGTGATATGAAATATCTCATTGAGATAAAGTTAACAGGAATTGATTATTCTGAATCTTTGGCGTAAGTGTTTTAGTAATGAGTTACTAAAATTAAATGTACTAGATGAAATATGATTTCAAAGTACAAGAATAATCAAGAGATTAAATCAGGTACTAAAGGATTAAAAGATAGTGAATTAGAGTGACAATTTTATTTATAAATTTAACTTGACTATAGATAATTTCATGGAGTGGTTAATTGCAATTATAAGGTATCACAAGGAGTTTTGATAATCAAAATAAATACTATATAGTGCAATTACAATTTTTTTGTGGAATAAATTGTAATTAATAGTAACTTAAGACAAGTCATAATCTGACATGCAAGTATCTTAGACCTATTGAACTAGTTTTAGTTTCCTCCCTTCTCAAGCTTATCATACCTTATTGGGCTTGACCTAATTACAAAAGGAGAGAAACCCTAAGTGGCCAAGTATTATAGTGGGAGTAGTTAGGTTTTTCAAGTCATACTTTAACAAGGAAACCTTGGTCCTACCTTGACTTGGAATTACATGCCTATCTAAAGGGTGCTTGTGTATGCACAAGAGCACACACTCATGATCTCATAATCAGAATTGAGGAAAAGGTTTAAAGGTCTCAAAACCCTAACCTACGTGTGTGGATTAAGTTTGGAGCAAGAGGAATCAAATCAGCCCCATCACCAAGCATAGCTACTTTCAGTTATGGCTCCTATATGCTTGTGCAAATTTTTGTTTGGCATGATCTTTTGCTATACTTTGATAACGTTTGTTCTTGGGTTTTTTATCCGCCGCATCTTTGAGATATATTCCCATCCAACCATTGTGCGGGTTTGGTGAGACGCGGCGTAATTCAACGCATATTAAACGCGCGTGACATGTCATTCGAACAGAGGTATATTTTGAATGAACAATGTGCAAATATTTGTCTATTTAAACGACCCAAATTGAAGGGAGGCCTCATATTTCTTCCCCCTTTGTCCAGCAGACTCAGAGAGAGGGCTTGATGGGTGATTTTGAGAGCAAGATATAAATGAATATATCATAAAATGCTTTTACCATGGCTATATGAGTAAATAAAGATGCATGCATATTTTTTTATCTATGATATGAGCCGTGCACTTTATGTAATTTTATGCATAACAATATATGTTGTTGAAATGTGATTTACATGACTAGAGAAAATAATTTGACGAAAAAAGGAAGTTTAGAAAAGATTTCAAAGTACAATTTTAAGATCAATTTTACAATAAAGGTTTTAAGACCAATTTTAAGATGATGAAAAGTTTTAATTAGGGTTCAAGATAAGGAATTTAAGATCAATGTTTAAAAGCGACATCATTTTTGGAATGACACAAAAAGAACTTCTAGCATTACTCGTCACCCTATTGCTCGATCACGGTTTGTAATTCTAGGAAATCACATGTTGTCGGTCTGGTACTCGGTAATGTGGTGATCACACATGGTGTCAATCTAGTGAGCGACCATGTGGAAATCCTTTGTGGCATCGATTTGGTGCTCGGTCACGGCCTTCTGAGGTCATACATGGCGTCAGTCCTTTGAGCGGTTAGGGTGTGGCCAATTTCTCCCATGATGTAGGCTTAGTACTCGGTTATGAGAAAAATCACTCTAAATCAAGAATATATGTCTAGTAAGATTTTAAAAAGAAAGGTTAGACGAGTTAAAGAGAATGATGTCGTTAATGCAAGAATATATGTAGGTGTTTGAGGTTGCAAAGTGTGTTTTATTTTAAGTTGCTTAATATTATTTGTTATCAAATATATTGAATGGTATCAATATGTACAAGTATGTGGTTTGACGTTTTGAGAATATTAGTAAAATGGTCTCTCTCGTTGATTTCAAGGAAGTATTTTACATGATGTTTTCCACAGAAGCACTTCGTTTCAAAGAAAGATTACATTCATTTTTAAGAAAGGTCAATTTTATTAAAAATAAAGAGTTAATAACCTTTTTTTTTTTTTTTTTTTTTTGCATTTTCACCTAAATTTTAATTTGTATCACAGATTATACTTGACTTGTGGGTAAATACTAATTTAAAACCTCTATTACCATTCCGTTAATCAAACTAATGGACTAACATGTTATATATAACAAAAACATACATGTCCTATATAAAAAAAAAAACATAAAACTAATTAAAAAAATCAAAACTTTAAAAGGGAAAAGACAAATTTGGGCCGGCTCGGCCATCCCATTTTGGCCATCGAGGGTGGCTGAGCAACCAAGGGCCGGAATGGGGCAGCCGCAAACAGATGGGCTCGAGAATATTGCTATATACCAAGAAGGGCAATGCAGTTTCCATTTAACCCACACTCACCAAAAGCATTTTAACAGCACAAATATACAAATTGCAACCACTAGAATACATATATACAAAAACAAGCAAGAATAAGGAGATATAGAGAAAAATGAAACCACTAGAATATTCAAATTAAGTTAATTAAAAGAATTCCACATGCAACTTAAACCAACCATGGATGATGGATACATCTCCATTCTTATCAATCCTGAGTTTTCATCGTCACTGAGGCTGCAGATTCGATTGCGCAAACTTATACAAGGCAAGAAGGTCCTCTAAACTCGGCTCTGGCTCCGGCTTATTTCCAGGACGAAGGTCGTCATCCTCCTCCTCCTCCTCCGCATCAACGCCAAAACTCCATCCGCCGCCAGCATCACCGTCGACGACGTCATCAACGCCACTCCCGCCGTCTTCAGAATCGCCGTCGTGTTCAGAATTACCGCGAACGAGTTTATTGAAACGGGGCTCTGACACGGCATAGTAGTAGTCATCAGAATCGCTACGTTTTCCTTCGAGACGTTTTTCTTGAAGGTAGCGACAGTCCAAATCTCGTCGGTTCCGATCTTCAGAAGGGCTATGGAGAAAATCAGTTGCGAGAGGTTTGGGAGTGATGGGTTGCGCCGAATGAGCACCAAGTGTTTGATAACGTGGAGAAGGCTGGAAATTATAGGACACGCGATTGGGTTTGGATAGAAGAGGACAAGCGCTGCGATTCTTTGGTGCAGAAGCCGAGCCGGAACGAGGATGGAGAATTGGGTGTTGAAAGGAAAGCGCTCTTTGCGTTGTCATCATCGATGGTTTCACTACGGCGGAGAAGTTCGACATGTCGTCTTATGTCTGTGTCGACTGCAAGAGAGGCAATGGAGCCTTGGAGGGTTTACTTAGGTTTATTAGTTTGTTTAGTGTCCTTGTCTTTTTTTTTTTTTTTCTTCTTTTTTTGGTGGCTTGGTGCTATTTTTGGTAGGTGTGTTCTGGAACATTAATTATTAATGGAATTGCGAATTTTATGGACAAAAAAATATGATTTTAAAGCAAATTGCAGAAAATTAATTGTTTAAGATTACGATTTTAAAAAATTACGATTTGAAAACATAATAAATCTGTATTTTTAAATCTCACCTAAGGAGGTAGGCTAAACTTCGATTTTAAATGGCAAATCACGATTTTGCCAAAAACTTAATTACATTTTTATAAAATCACATTTTAAAATTACTATTTTGAAATCGCATTTTTTGAAATTGCAAACCTAATTAATGGATCCTAAATGAGTAATAGCCACTTTGGTGTTACTTTTTTTTTTTTTTTTTTGACATGTTCACACAAGGGAAGGGGGAGATTCAAACTAGTGACTTCCGCTTCATTAAGCATAGTCCACAGCCGATTGAGTTACCCATTGAAAACGTCATTTTGATGTTATTGTCTAGTTATTGGAGTTAGTTTCATCTTCTATTTTTCATTCAAAAGCTTAATGGCCCCACATTAAACCTATTAGTGACTATTTTATGTCTCATATGCCATATTAATATATATTTTTAAATAAATAAATATATATATAAAAAATAAAAAAAATAAAACTAAATATGTTTTAAAAGAGAGAGAGGGGGATCTCCCCTTCCACCCATGGTGTCGGATGTCACCCCATCGATGGGTGACCGTGGGGTAGGGAAGATTCCCACAAGTAGGTTGTGATCACCCATCCACAAGTCCATCCGCTACATGGTCGAATCCACTCTGCCACCCATTAATGAAGTGACATTCAACCCTACCCCCATGTGCCGTGAGGGTGGCTCGCACCCCCCATTCCAGGTAAATGGGGTGGCGAGGCCACCCTCAAGGGTTTAGAGGTGGCCAAGCCAACCCCAAAAGGGCCATGGGTGGGTATGGCCACCTCTTTTTCTTTTTTTATGTTCTTTTTTTTTTTTTTTCTAAAAAAAAAAAAATAGAGGCATTTACGTCATTTTAATAAATTTCGTTAGAAAAAAGAAAAATTATAAAAGAAGTGATTACATTCAAAATTTTAGAAACTTGATTATGGTACATTATCAATTTTTAAACATTAGAAACAAAATCAAAAATATAGTATAACTTTCGCGCGCAAGGGGGGAGGGGGTAAAACTTTATTAAAATGTATTTTAATAAAATTTATTTCAACTTTATTCCTACTATTAAAAAAACATGTGCATCTCACATGTTCAAGGGACACATGTCACTTTTATAGACTAGGTTAAAAGGAAATTCCTCCAACCTAGTTTAGAAAAAAACTTTGTCCAAAACTTTGTCCAATGTATTTTTTGCCGGTGTTTTAATTTACATGGCATGCAATATCAACAAAAAATTGTCATCTCAACTAATTCAACCGCACACCACGGAAATTTTGAAAATTGACTTGATTTAAATTTCATTGAAAATTGGAAGACCAAAGTTATATTTTACCATATTACTCTTCAATTTCAGTTGATAAATAAATAACCCAAGCACGGAAAGGAAACGTCACTTTTTTTTTATTAAAAAAAATAAAAATTGATGAGATTAAACTAAACAAACAGGAAACCAACAAACGGAACCTTACAAAGGAAGCAAACAGGGAAACAACTAAAAGAACAAAAAGAAATTCGGAGCAAAGACCACAAGACCATGACTAAAGTCTGTTTGAAATTGTGTTGAAAACTAGAGTTTTTATTTTGCTTGACACATCTTTTTATGTATTAAAAGTACTTTTTAAGCTCTTTATAGACCTAATACCAAACAAGACTCTAAGAGTGGTCTTTGCCATTGTCTAAAGGGATCTCCTTTAGATCCAACAGCAAGAACATGGAGTTGGAAAAGCTAGCAAGAAAAGCTGCTAGAGCATTTGGCAGTAGCGCCCATTGCTAAGTTGTGTTTCTATCAATTTTAGTTGCTGTCCAACTGTTGAGGGAGTTGCTGAGACCATGAATGTATAAAGATAATAGGGACAATTCTCCAATCTGCTGTAAGGTGACTATTGAAGAGATGATAAAGGGGGAATCCCCTTGAACTAGAGCTCATCATTTCTTTTCTGTTAATGCTAAACCATTTCGGGAAACATATAATTGATCCAAACCAACAAAAATCCAAATACCACAGTGCACAAAAAGCCACTTCACCTCCCCTCTTTAATGAAGCGTAGAAATTATAGATTGACAATAAACTGACAAGACTGTAGAAATCTAAAGCTCCATTTAATTGAACAATCTCCAATGCAAGCATAAGCCCAAAGAAATCCATAGTGATCAAGAGCCATGAAGCACTACGTAATCTACTCTACTTCCCATCTCCCTATTCATTCCACTCAAGTAGTATCTGAATGGCAGCACCCAACTTAGCAACTGCTCCATGCTACTGAAAAGTATACATTTTCGACACAGAATTGTATTCCAAGAAAATGAGTTCAGAAAATATCCAATAACTTCACCAAAGGTCCAAAAGGATTGAAACTCTGTAGATTTGCAATCACTTGCATTCTCTAAAAGACATTAACAGGTTTTAGGAGAATCAGACACAAGCCGTACACCAGCTCTAAACTATGCCACTCTCGAGGACATTAACTACACCAGCATACCCAACATCATATTCTTCCAAAATCATAGTCTAGTTGTAATTCATTTGAGAAAGCACCAAAAGGTAAATTGTTTCAAAGTTAGTATCATCAACAGAACTCAACACCTCCAAAAAGTAACACTGGCCAAACTGGTAAGACTTTTTAGTACCCAAATTCTCAACCTTATTTAGCTTAATATCAGGTGCAACACTAAAAACGTTTACCTTCTTACAAGCAATTGGAACCAGATACAGTCATACAACCATGCAAAGCTCATAGTAATTTAAACAGAACCCTGGAAGTCGGAAATTCAATGATCCATTCAACAGTTCTGAGATGACAACAGCATGAAAATCAGATGTGAACCACGCAAAGCCTCCCAAGTACAGCAAGGTACCATAGTTCCACTTCAGTGTAGACCCATATATACACTGTCCAATTGCTTAAGGAGATTCTCAGATTCCTGAACCAACAGCAACTTGGAAAACTTTCTATAGATTTTCATTAAGAGAAGTAAGTTACAACCTTTCAAACTCAACTGCTGCTTTAACTTCTTGATTCATAATAGTTGTGATTTAAGACTTTGATGAACTTTGTCTTAGTGGCATCAATCCTAGTTCAATAAACTTTCCAGCTACTCCGTAGCTTTTGGATGTCAATCTCAACACACCTAAATTTCTTTCCAAATTTAGATTTTGGCTGGCTGGACAAAAGTCGACGTTGCATCCGTATATCTTATACACACACAAGCTAATATTCAGTCTATGCTCTGTCATCACCAAGAACTTTATCAACCTAATTGTTTCATTGCTTAAAACATCAAATATGCACCAATAAGATGGTGGTTCTTCATTTCTCTCATCAAATTCAAGCATCTTACTAAAATGGAGATGCACGGGACAGAGTAAGCTAAGGAGGCAAATGACCAAAACTCAGCTAAACAACCATTGTGCAACAAAACAAAAAGAACGCAATAGCAATGCAGTCTCAGTCTGCACTCAACTATTGCGACTTACACTTGAAAACACATACATATTCATGAATTCCAACACCATTAATCATTTTCCAAATTCCACATTTGGCCTTCACGCATTTTACACAAGAAACAATCCCCTAATAGAAAAAAAAAAAATCTCAAAACATTCAGCCTATTCTCTGACAACTTTGTCCTAAGTCACCAAGAATGTTACCCAACTAATTTTTTCAATGCTCAAATTATCAGATTGGATTTTGAGAAGTGGGTCGGCATTTTTTCTTCGAGTTAAAGTATCTTATTAAAATCTACACCCATGGAATCAGGAACTACGCACAATACATATGCAATACACTATCCATTTTCAGCTTACACTAGAAAAAATCAAATGGGTATATATGATTATAAGAAATTAGAGAACCTGCAATAACCAGAAAGAGAATAATTGACAGAATTGATAAAAACGCTAACATAACAAAGTGAGGAATCCACATATGGAAATAAACATATACCAAAGAAAACACAAAAACCCAAAACAAAAAAAAGAACAAAAAAAGGGAGAACTTCTAATCTTTGGTGTTGCGGAGTCGGTAGGTTATGCGGCCTCGGGACGAGTCGTAGCGACTGACCTCGACCCTGACTCTATCACCAGGGAGTATACGAATGTAATTCTTTCGGATAGCACCGGAAATGTAACCGATAAGCGTGTCTTGGTTGTCCAAGCGAACCCGAAACATGCCGTTGGGGAGCGACTCGGTGACTGACCCTTCGTGGGTCATTTTCTCTTCCTCTGTTTTCCGCGGGGAGCGGTCCGAATTGGGAGATTTGGCTAAGACGAGACGCGGGTGAATGGGCATGCGCTTGTTGGTTAAGAGTGGGTTTGGGAGACTGTGGCTTTGTGGGAGTAAAAGAGGGAATTGGGTGTTGCATAGTGGCAGAAGATGAGGGTGGAGAGTGGAGGGTTTGAGAGACATCATGGTTCGTTAAATCGTTTCTCTTTTCGAGTGTTCTAGACTTCTAGTGCAGAGGTTGGTTTTTCTGTGGACGGAAAGGAAACGAAGAGGGTTGCAGGCTTTATATGGTTTTGGGATTTTTTTATTTTTATTTTTATTTTTTATATTTTTGGTCTTTGTACCAGGCAAAATTGGTAAGGCTGGTCGGTCTGGAGTCTGTGACCTTGGACGGGTTATCTTTATTTTTATTTTATTTTAACATGTTCACACAAAAGAATGAAGAGAAGAAATTCGAATTAGTGATATCCGCTTCATAAAGCGTAGTTCACAGTCGATTGAACTACTCCTTAAAGACCTTAGAAGGATTATCTATCTTGGGTATAAGGTCTAAATGGGTATGATTAAATTCTTTAAGAAGGAAGCCATTGAGAAAAAAACTTTGAACAAGGACCCTAATACTCTACCCTAATCTCGTACCGTACCGTATTAGGTACGATACGGGATATTTTGAGGATTTCTTTAATACGTGCGTACAAATAGGGTTTATGGTTTTTCTTTTATATATATATGTTATGATGTAACTCTGAATTATTAAGAGTAAAATATAGCCATCTTTATGTGAACGTAAGCACATTGCCAAATCACATTAAATCTGTGTTTCGACTTTTTCTCTTAATTTCAGTATCTTTTCGATTATATATTGTTCATCAATTATTGTGCACGGTAACAACAATTTTTTTCTTTTTTCTTTTTAAAAAACACTCTACATAACTTTAGTAAATGATTTTTTTTTTTTTTTTTTTTTATTGACCTCAATGTGATTTGATACAAATTTTCTCCAAACTCAGTAGCTTATAAATCTGTCAGTAGCATTTCTAAAGGAATATCAACAATCAGAGAAAACTGAGAAACAGTGGATTTTGGTGCTTCCAGTCCCTTCAAAGCTGTAAAATAAGCAGATTAAAATATTCTATGATTCCCATTTTTTCACCTCTGTTGTTCGAGAAAATTATCCCAACTACCCTAATTGTTTTTTCATGTTGAAGTATCCTGATTGAATCACAAATGGATGTAAAAGGAGCCAGCTAAAGAGGCAGGGTGTCCTGGGTTCATCATAGAGGCCAAAGGGTAAACATAAGAACCAATATTTTGCACTCATTTCTGATTTCTCCACCTCTCACTAGAAAATAAATAAATAAATAAAAAATTATGGATCTGTAGAGGTCAGACTCAGAGATTTTTATTTTATTTTATTTATTTTTTGGATAAATCAGTAATGTCATTGAAAATTCAAAACGCATACAACACTTCCGGACAAACCTGCAACAAGTAAACATACAGCTAACAGTGAATGCAACTAGAACTAGCTGCGAACAGACAGAGGCAGCAAACAGGATTATAATTTAACATATGGAAACACAATGCGACAATATTTGGCTTAGTTGCTGTAAAAAACAACTACAGTACATATGTTGGAGTTTCATGTTACAACACCGAAGTCAAATTTCAAATACGAAACACTTAAAACGCCACCAAAAGAGCATTTTCGAACAAACCCCTAGTAATTCTGCACTTTGCTGCCACTCTAGTTTTAATCTCCCATTAGATGATTTGAATCAAGCCCGTCATCTGAATTGGGAATTATGCATCACTAGACACTGACACAGGCACCTTTTCATATCCTTCCAACTCTCTAAGCCTCCGAGGAAAGATGCAACGACCACCAAACTTCTGCTGCAAGTAAATGATCAAGGCGAAAAGCAAACCCCCAAGAGGAATAACAACATCCCAAGTAGAGGAGTAAAAATCTGCACCAGGATTTGCATATATGTATGAGCCATCATAGTAGTGAGCATACTTGTGAGCCCTGTAAAGATCATATGCATGCGGCAGCAACCGGACAAAAGTGTTTCCGAGGTAGAATGAACAAGAAAGACTGCTCCTTTTTGTGTTCCAGAACATGTTGAGCAGTATTTGAGGCAAAAGAAAACCGTCCAATACCAAACCAGCATAAGATTTCAAGTCTCCCCAAAGAGAACGCGGTGGGTAACTACTTGTAATGGAAGCTGAGGCCATCATAACATCATTTTCGCTGCTGTTCCACAAGTTCACCACCACAGGAACTAAAGCCCCTGCTATATATAAAGGTAAAGCCACGAAGAGAACCTTCTTCTCAGCACCCCACAAGCTCTTTTGATTTCCGTCACCCCATCTTGCTGACCATGTTTTTTGCATAAGACGGAATTGCAGCAAGAAAGCTACCATTCCAGTCACCCTAACAATCACCTGTCAAAATATTAATTAAATGATTAAATTTACTTTTTCTTATCGGCTCAGCTTAAGCTTTTGGAATAATTGTTTGATATAACGTTACCTCGTTCGCTTCAAGCCATCCGTCGCTTTCGCGCATTATGTTCCACCGGCTCGAACTCCTGAAGAACAGGGCTTCGAAGTTCAGCACAAGAGGCACCAGTTGGCCTAAAGTGAGAACTGAAAGCATGACAAGGGAGATCAAGGGAAGCACATGAGGGTGCCTTTTCACATGAAAGATCTGCAGAACCACAAAAACACACGACAGCGTGGTGGAGATAAGTACCATGACAATCTCCACATCCATCCTCCATATGGAAGATCCATCCTCGTAAGTTGCAGACAACTCTAAACGTTCGAAGTAAAGTGAATCAGATTTTTTCCGTGCGCTATTAATGCTTCCCTTGATGTAACCTCCACGCCTCGAATTTAATGAAGGGAATTGAAATTCAACAAGAATCTCACAATCCCAAGAATCATTTCTTGGTATTTGATCGTCAGAGCCAATATTTCGGCAGCCTACCATACACAAGCGTCCTGTTTCCGCATCATATATCCCTTCAGCCAAAATCTCATAGCTCTCATATGAGGTTGAAGATGCGTTAAACGGAGAAAACCCATTGTACGATTGAAGGTTTATATGGTAGCTGATATTGACTGGACCGCTGCCGCCGAGATCTGGTGCCTCCGCTTCAGAGTCTTGAGAGCTTGAGTACTCATAAAACAGAGCACCAACAGATATGGGAACTGAATAACCCCAACCGATTGTTCCTGTAGAATTTTTCACCGAGGAATCAAATCTCATGACGGAAATAGAAGACCCATTTGGGTATCTTGCCCCTTTGATTCTAGCAGGCTTCTCAGATTTCTGGCATAACTTCATGGCAGTGTCAATTTTTGTATACTCATACTTCAAGTCAGGAACCCCGGCCATTCCATTCCGAAAACTTCGAAACATGATTCTGTCGAAATAACCTTTCTCTTGCATGGTTTTGTTGGTCGAAATTTTCCCCACCATGTCACTAACATCTTTGATTGACCAGATTGCAGGAAACCTCAAGGTCAATCTTGTTGAACAATCACCCACACGAGCATTATCCCAAGATTCCTTCACGCCCGAAATTCGGCAAGCAACGATGCAGAGCTGATGCTCTGTTTCATCCCATGTTCCTTCCCCGACCAGAGTCGTTTCAGGATTGAAACTCCGGTAATAACTGACGTGGCTAGTGTCAGGAGGAAACTCCACGAGAACCCGCATCTTTTCATTCTCCTCAGAACACTCGATCATAGACATGGACATGAAACGAGGAACATATCCCATGCCTGCATCAAACGGACTGCAATTCTTTGCAGAATTGCAGCCGCTGTCGTATCGCAATTTGAACGGATGGAATCCCCCCGAGGTTACTGAGCATAATTGGTGTTCTGGGAGAGAACTAAGTGATAAACCCCGTGGAAGGCCACTTCCGTTTTTGAAATCTCCCGAAACTGGTGTGTATTTATACTTCATTTGAGGAAGCAACAATACAGAAATTTTCTCAAAGTGGGTTGGATCATTGGCAGAAGTACTCAAGCTCTCAAAAGATCCAGTTATCAAACTAGTAATACTAGTGGAACTTGTGAGATTATGGAGTTTAAGAACAGCAGAAAGATCAAGCAAATTACCTTCTTTAGTGTATGCAGAGGCTGATCCAACCATACAAAGATCTCCCTTTGATTCTGACCAAAACCCCTCCAGTTTAAAGCTTACTGAACTTCTTTTAGACGTAGAATACATGACAGTAGAATAGTATCCCTGGCGGGGATACGAGAAATGTTCCCTCCTGTTGTACTTATTGGCGTTTGGAAATGTTAAACGCCCTTTAAGCTTGAACAAGCCTGGAACTTCGGTGCCATAGACAGACAACGTGCGAAGAAGGATGGAGTTTAAGAAAGTGGACGTGAATGCATGCGGGTTTGGTTCCAGAACTGGGTTGCCGCCGGTATAGTAACCTTCATGGGAGCGTGGAAGCAGAGGAAAAAAGCTTGGGAGTGGAGCTTCATTTGGGGGGGATGGAGGGACAGTTAAAGCACAGTGACGGTTGTAATCTGGGGGTTGAGTTGCTGAGGATGAGACAGAGTTGAAAGAGAAGGTGGTTGAAAGGAGGAAAAACATGAGAAGCCATTTGTGTGAAGAGGTTGTCATTGCAGAAGAGTTCAGTTCTGCCTTCGCCATGGATTTTTTCCATGTGCTGAAGAACATTAAACAAGACCAAGTTAAGGTGCACCACTGGAGATGAGTGAAGACTCCGGGGTGGACACAGGATTTATATTGGGGGGACGAACTAAAATCGCCTCACCAATTGTACCGACTAGACGCTTCTTTCATTCCTCCCGTTAAACCATCTCTCTCCCTCGTATTGTCATACAATTAGGATAATGTGACAGTAAAAATCATTACTAATTCAAAGGCTAATTTTTATTTCCACGTCATTTTATTTGTATGGCAATCTACTCAATTGCATTACTTACTAATATTATACAATTGTCATTCAATTGAGACATTATAGTAAAAATCAAGTCTTGATTTTTTTATTTTTTTATTTTTTATTTAACAAGTGGTATCAAATGGTTGGTTTTCAACTTTTCATTATCACTTCATTAAGTTGTATGCCAATTGGATACCTATTTTCTAAATAAATTAATCAACCTAATATATATAGGATAGGTTTAAGGGGTTAATTTTCTACATAGTAATAATTTTGAAAATTCAATCCAATTGGCTTGACATTAATGCAGAATAGCTTACCATCAAAGGTGATGGTTTAATGGCCCAAAAAATTTTTTCAAGTGGTCAAGGCATGTACTAAAAAATTGCAGGACATCTTTAAATTTGGAGACAATGGGCTGCTTAGGGTCAACATTGGTGAGCTAATTCATGAATTTGAAGGGTTTAGATGGCAGATTTCATAAGGATAGTCAAGATTTGTTAAATAACTCTACTCTTTTTTTTGACATGTATGCACAAGAGGGGTAGGGGGATTCAAACTAGTGACCTCCGCTTCATTAGGCGTGGTCCTAACCGATTGAACTACCTCTTGGGGACTTAAATAACTCTACTATATAGTTGTTTAAACTCCCACATCTTTTTCCTAATATATAAAAAGTTTAAATTAATTACATCATCAATTCATTAAAAAAAAATTGCTCAATGTATTTGCCCTATCTATTGGGTATTTGGATTTTTTGAACAGAGAGAATTCAATTATTGTGAAACATGAGGGTAAATTTGTCAAAAAAAGAAAAAGAAAGTAAAAGGATAAATTTGTCCTCCTTTTTACAAAAACAGACTCATTTTCAGTTCATTTGAACCCAAAAAATCTCATTCCATCTATTTGGAGTATGTAGCGGACATCATCCACAAACCCACAAACAGAGATGCCACCACCCACAACACAAAAAATCATCACACATTTCCAATTAAATAAAAATATGGCTATAATTGTTAATGTCTTTGTAAGGGTACTTTTTTTTAAAAAAAAAAAAAAAAATGTTTTGTTGTACCGTAAAGATATAAATATTTTGTATTATAGGTTGTTTGTCTTCTGAAAACAAAATGACAGAAAGTAAAAGAGAAATTCAATCGATTAATTAATTCATGGAGAATTATTGTCCGTTGGACGTTTGATTTTGTGGATAAATTTGGGCCTTTGTTTCTTCTCCCCCAAAAGTTGGATTAGGTTAGAAAATTCTCGGAAATTTTCAGAGTCGTTGCTCAAGTCATCGTCAAGTCTCTGCTTTGGATGGATAGGAAATACTCAAAAATTAAATATGGAAAGACTAAATCAACGTCAATGGATTGGAGACTTTGAAAACTCATTCATTTCCCCCACTGTTTTCAGACCAAACAACACGCTAGTGGATTTAATATGGCCCTATTAAAGCAAATCTAACGTGGTAGCATGCCATCAAGGGTCAATCTAATGTTCAAGATATGGGATATTGTATCAATAAGTGACCAGAATTTTATGAAATTGTTGTATTAAATGTTGCAGGCTGGCTGGTGTAACTCTAGTGGTTCCAGTGATCAATTTTTGGTGGCCTTCTTTTCCTCCAAAACTGATGAATGAGATGTACAGGAAGCAACTAAAGAGAGATCAATGGAAACTCTGGATTGGGCACTATGCCCCTGGACTAGTCTATTGGTGGATGACCTTGAAGTGGTTCCCTTATTGTTCTATCTTGCAAAGACACCCTATTCTTTTTAACAAACGCTATGTAGAAACCATCCAGAAAACAAAATAGTATGAATACTCAAAATCATATATATACATAAAACAAAATAGTGTGTATATTCACAAAAATAAAACACATTGTTGAAATAAATATTGCACAAAAAACTTATCAATCTCAAAATAAATACCGCAATTGAGACCAATCTCTTTTCCGCTCAAATCCTCGGATCCAATAAATCCAAGTTTATAAAAAATATAAACAACTCATGGTTGGACATAAAATGACATGAATCTAGGATAAGTTTACACATATTTAATCTTTAACCACTTTGTTTGATAAATATGTAAATTAATGTCAATGCAAAAGTCTCATCACTCCATCACATATGCACACATGGTTGAAGTCCACACATATATAGCTCTATCACATGTCTATCTTTAACCCCTTTTTTTTTTTTTTAATAAAAATTTTAAGTCCTTATGATTCGTATGAAGCAAACATACACGAACGAAGGACAAAATATATATCTTCACATTTGCTTTGTTAACGAAAAAGAAAAATCTTTTTAATTCAATACACAAGCAAATTAACCCAAAAAAAAAAGGATTAAAAATGAGACTCATAGTGTAGAAGCAAAAAAAAAAAACCATGTAGAACATTAAAAAAAAATAGACCCCAAATCGTATAGCATCTGACACACTATTAAGAAAAATTGAGGTGTCTAAATCATGCCATTTTCAAAAAATATAATATATATATTATTTTAAAACAGGTTGCAATAACACGCTAAACAAATTGACAACCATCTTCTACGCATTAAAAGCCACAAAACAACGAAAGAAAAATAGAATCACAAACCAGAAAACATTGCCAACAGCACTGCATGACAGCAATGCGAGATGGGGCGGTACGCTTAGATTACCCATAGCAGTCGTGGCGGCAAGAAATTCAGATCCACTACTACCTCCACTCGAAACCAAATCTCGTTTGTTCACAGTATTTTTCAGATAAAAAATATTAGTCTAAACGATATTTATTACAGCCATGAAGAAAAGAAACAAAGGCTCTGATACCAATTGTTAGAATAAATCAATAATAAATCTATTCTTTCTCCATAGCATGTATAAATAAATATAACAATGTCATACATTCAATATTCTCATGACAAGCTTTCCATATCTACCTTCATGAATCTCCTATAGATGCCCAAACATATAGAAGAAAACTGTGTTTTGTGTGTGGAGGGAGACTATTACTCTTAACCCTAATTTTTACATAATGACCTAGTGAAGCTTAATGGGCAAACCTCACTTATATATAGGGTGAGAGTAAATGGCTTCCTCATGTGTCCACAAAATTGGTTCATCACATTATGGGCCCAAAATAAAAACAAATGATTATGCTAGTCCACCCAAAAGGAATAAATACAACAAGAAGTGCCAATACCTGATGAGGTAAAGCTTCCCTTTACTTGTTTAGTGATGATTTATGATCATGTGTTTTTGTGTATGCAGCATAAGGTAAGACAACAAGGGGTCTACGAATCCCTGCATAGAGACATAATAGTGCATTTTGGGAACTGGGAATTCGACCCCATGGAGATTAAGAATCCATAGCTATGTTTGCCAAGAGAAGGGCCCGGCACTGTAGCTGGAACGGCACTGTTCCAGCTACAGTGCCAACTGACACGTGGCAGAAAAACTTGACTTTTTCATCTTAATTTTTTTTTTTTTTAAAGCAAAATATTAAAAAAAAAAAAAAATGAGGGAAAAGATGGGGTGGTTCCAGCCACCCCTTGGCCAAAATGGGGTGGCCGGACCACCCCATTTTTGGCCAAGGGGGTGGCTCCTGGCCGATCTAGGGGTGGTCGAACCACCCCTGTGGCCAAGAGGGTGGTCCGGCCACCCCCTTGGCCGAAAAAAAAAAAAAAAAAAAAAAAAAAAGGGAACGGGTGCATTTGGGGGTGGCCGGACCACCCCCAAATGCACCCGTTCCCTTTTTTTTTTTTTTTGGCCAAGGGGGTGGCCGGACCACCCCCTTGGCCACAGGGGTGGTTCGACCACTCCAGATCGGCCAGGGGTGGCTCCAGTCACCCCCTTGGCCAAAAATGGGGTGGTCCGGCCACCCCGTTTTGGCCAAGGGGTGGCTGGAACCACCCCATCTTTTTCCACTTTTTTTTTTTTTTTTAATATTTTGCTTTAAAAAAAAATTAAGATGAAAAAGTCAAGTTTTTCTGTCACGTGTCAGTTGGCACTATAGCTGGAACAGTGCCGTTCCAGCTACAGTGCCGGGCCCTTCTCTTGGCAAACATAGCTCATGGTTCAGGATTTTTATACCAATATCGGTTCGGTTCGGTTACTTAGTACAAATATTTTTTTGTTAGTTAATTGATAAGTAACCAATAATAAATATTTTTTTAATTGAATGATGATTACGATGGCATTAGCTAGGTTTTTTTAGTAGAATATATTAGTTGGTGGATTCTAGTACTAATTTATTAGTAGAACATATGTATGGTTGATTATTATTGATTAATGAGCCCATTAAAAATTTGTTTGGTTCAATAAGTTATTTTAGCCCAAAAAAACGATTTGGGCTTTCAAAATAATCAATTTTTGACCCAATTAAAAAAGCAAATGGTTAACCGATTTTAACTGAAACTTTCAAAATAAATTCTTACTGAAATGTAATAGGTGAATTAAATGATTTAACCGACACCTATCCCTGCTCATTAGAAAAAAATTATGGATATGTAGTAGAGGTCAGACTCAGAGATTTTTTTTTTTTTGGGATAAATCAGTTATGTCATTGAAAATTCAAAACGCATACAAGAAGACTTCAGGACAAACCTGCAACAAGTAAACATACAGCTAACAGTAATAACTACCAACAGACCCTAAGCAAACAACATTATAATTTAACATATGAAAACACAATGCAACAATATTTGGCATAGTTGCTGTAAAAAAACAACTACAGTACATATGTTGCAGTTTCATGTTACGACACCAAAGTCAAATTTCAAATACGAAACACTTAAAACTACTTTTATATTTATTTACATGAAAATATTTTTTAACTAAAACGCAAAAAAAGGCCACCGAAAGAGCATTATCAAGCCCCTCATCAGACTTGGGAATTATGCATCAGTAGACACTGGCACACCTTTTCATATCCTTCCAACTCTCTAAGCCTCCGAGGAAAGATGCAACGACCACCAAACTTCTGCTGCAAGTAAATGACCAAGGCAAAAAGCAAAGCCCCAAGAGGAATAACAACATCCCAAGTAGAGGAGTAAAAATCTGCACCAGGATTTGCATATATGTATGAGCCATCATAGTGGTGAGCATACTTGTGAGCCCTGTAAAGATCGTATGCATGCGGCAGCAACCGGACAAAAGTGTTTGCGAGGTAGAATGAACAAGAAAGACTGCTCCTTTTTGTGTTCCAGAACATGTTGAGCAGTATTTGAGGCAACAGAAAACCGTCCAAGACCAAACCAGCATAAGATTTCAAGCCTCCCCAAAGAGAACGCGGTGGGTAACTACTTGTAATGGAAGCTGAGGCCATCATAACATCATTTTCGCTGCTGTTCCACAAGTTCACCACCACAGGAACTAAAGCCCCTGCTATATATAATGGTAAAGCCACGAAGAGAACCTTCTTCTCAGCACCCCACAAGCTCTTTTGATTTCCATCACTCCATCTTGCTGACCATGTTTTTTGCAGAAGACGGAATTGCAGCAAAAAAGCTACCATTCCAGTCACCCTAACAATCACCTGTCAGAATATTAATTAAATGATTAAATTGAATCTTTCCTATTAGTTCAGCTTAAACTTTTGAAATAAGTGTTTGATTTTACGTTACCTCGTTTGCTTCGAGCCATCCATCGCTTTCGCGCAGTATGTTCCACCGGCTCGAACTCCTGAAGAACAGGGCTTCGAAGTTCAGCACAAGAGGCACCACTTGGCCCAAAGTGAGAACTGAAAGCATGACAAGGGAGATCAAGGGAAGCACATGAGGGTGCCTTTTCACATGAAAGATCTGCAGAACCACAAAAACACACGACAGTGTGGTGGAGATAAGTACCATGACAATCTCCACATCCATCCTCCATATAGAAGATCCTGTTGGATTCTTTAATGTAGGATCTGTGTAAATTCTTCAGAAAAGATTTCTCCCGTTAGGGTGGAAATCCAGTGGAGAATGAGAGTGTTTAGAATGCAGAAAACCAGGAGAAAACAAATCAAATATTTCACGTGAAAAAATAGAAGTTGTTATTCTGCATTCTCATGGGACTCTATAAATAGAGTCCCAATACAACTCTTGGTCAAGAGTTACTACTCTTGACCTGCTACCTCCACAGGAAGTAATTTTACTTTTCTGTAAAATCTACATGATCTGGTGTGGTGATGACCACACTAATAATAGTGTGATCATCCTTTACACCATCATCTCCCACTTGATCATACTATTATAATTAGTAATGAAACCTTAGTTGTACATGTTTATTTTTAGTATCACAAAAAACATGTCAACTCCTTATCTGCCGTATATTCTAGGCAAATAGATTAATTATCCATAGTTAAGAATACAGTTCATACTCAATACTATAATTAATGATCTATTACATAATAACCATATGTAATTTGAATTGAAAAAATTTCTATTCAATTTCTTATCTCCAAGGTTACCCTATTTGAGATAAATAGTTATACTATCAAAAATAAAAAATACATATCATCATTCATTCAGGCGTCCCTGAATTCTTCTGATCATGCTATTTTTACCATGTACCTTTTTCATAAATTTTCCTTAATCCCATTTTTGCTACATGCTCTCTAAATTTATCTAAAGTTAACCCTTTGGTCATGGGATCAGCTACCATCTCTGTTGAGGGAATAAATTCTACTTTTACTTCACCTCTCTCCACTATATCTTGAATATAGTGATAACTTATGTCAATGTGTTTGCCTTTGGAACTTTGAGTTCCACTTTTTATTAAAGAGATGGCAGACTTATTATCGCAAAATACATTGACATGCCCATCTTGCATTCCAAGATGTAAACTTTTAATGAAACGTTTAATCCAAACAGCATTGCTTACCGCTGTGCTGCATGATATATATTCATTCCATTGTGGATTTTGCAACACAATTTTGTTTCTTACTTAACCAAGAAACAGATGTTCCCCCGAATAAGAATATATAACCGCTCGTAGATTTTCTGTCATCTATATCTCCTGCAAAATCTGCGTCAGTGTATCCTGCAATGTTAAGATCTTCTAATCCAAAACATAAACCCATGTTTTTAGTTCCTTGCAGATACCTAAATATTCTTTTAACTGCTTGCCAATGCTCTTTTCCAGGATTGGATTGATATCTACTAACCAATCCTACAGCATGACAAATATCAGGTCTTGTGCTTGTCATAGCATATATAAGACTGCCCACAGCTTGAGTATAGGGGACAGTTTCCATTTCAAAAATTTCTGTTAGGTCTCGAGGACACATTGTTTTGCTCAAATATTGACCTTTTGAAACAGGTGTATTTAGAGGTTTACTTTTATCCATATTAAACCTTTTAAGTTCCTTTTCTATATATTTCTCTTGATCTAAGTATAATAATTTCGAGGTTCTATTCCTTGAAATTTTTATTCCCAAGACATAAGTTGCTTCACCCATGTCTTTCATTTCAAACTTAGATGCTAAGAAATTCTTTGTATTCTGAATCATTTTTGAGCAATTTCCAGTTAATAATATGTCATCTACATATAGTGATAATATAGTCAACTTATCATTGTCATAGTGAATGTAAACACAATGATCTAGTGGACTTACCTCGAAACCGATTTCCATGATGGCCTCATGAAATTTTAAGTACCATTGTCTTGAAGATTGCTTCAGCCCGTATAGTGACCTCTTCAATTTATAAACCTTTTCTTCATGTCCACTCACATTGAATCCTTCAGGTTGAACCATATAGATGTCTTCTTTTAATTCTCCGTTTAGAAATGCCGTTTTTACATCTAATTGGTGCAATTCTAAATCCATTTTAGCTACTATGGACATGATTATTCTTACTGAGGTAAATTTTGCTATTGGCGAATAAGTGTCAACAAAATCCACACCTGGTTGTTGAGTGAATCCTTTGGCTACCAATCTAGCCTTGTATTTATCAAGACTTCCATCTGCTCTGTATTTCTTCTTCAGTACCCATTTACATCCAATAGCTTTTCTTTGTTGTGGAAGATCCGTAAGTTCCCAGACGCCATTTTTGTTGATGGAGTCTAGTTCATCATTCATTGCATCTCTCCATTTGTTTGCATCATCACCTTGTATAGCTTCTTTGTAATTGGAAGGATCATCTTGAAGATTTATGTCATCTATACTTAATACATAATGATCTTTAAGTATGACAGATGGTTGTCTTTGTCTTTTAACTCTCCCACTGTTTTCGTGATTAGGGATATTGAGATCCAAACTCCTTTTACTCCCACTGACCTGGAGATTTTTAATGTCTGCATGTGCAGATTCTTCATCTTCTGATAGACTGATAGCTTTCATAGGAGTGATATGATTTGAATTTTCTTGTGTAGATTGTTCATCTTCTAACAATTTGATATCTTCTATAGGACTTATTTGATCTGAATTTTCAAGAAAAACAGCATCTCTGCTTTCTATTAATCCTTTTTCAGAATGGTAGAATCGATATCCACTACCATTCTCAACATATCCTATGAACTTACATTCTCATGTTTTATCTTTTAATTTATCCCTTAAAGGTTTTGGGATAAGTACATAGGTTTTGCATCCCCATACTTTTATATTTTCTAAGTTGGGTTTCAGACTTGTCCAGATTTCATAAGGGGTTAAAGGTTTAGATTTTGTCTTAACCCTGTTGAGTATATAAGCTACTGTGGATAAGGCTTCTCCCCAAAAATGGATAGACAAGTCAGCAAATGCCATCATTGACCTCGTCATTTCCATTAAAGTTCTATTTCTTCTTTCTGCAATACCATTTTGTTGAGGCTTATATGGCATTGTGTACAAATGTTTTATACCATTTTCTTTGCAGAAAGTATCCATAGCTTCATATTCTCTCCCCTATCATTATTCAAGGTTTTGATAGATCTTCCTAATTGTTTTTCTACCTCTAATTTGAAAATTTTGAATTTATCAATAGCTTCAAATTTATTTTTGATGAGGTAGATATATCCATACCTTGAATAATCATCGATGAAGATAATAAAGTATTCCATTCCTCTATGTGTCTTAGTTCTAAATGGTCCGCAAATATCTGAGTGAATTACTTCTAATAATTCTGATGATTTCCAGTGTTTTGAAAACGACTTATTAGTCATTTTTCCTTTAATACATGATTCACATATATTAAAATCTCCAGAATTAATATTAGGTAGTAATCCACCTTTGCTCATTCTTATTAATTTATTTATGTTAATATGGCCTAATCTTAAATGCCATAGATAAGAACTACTTTCAGACACATGTGTATAATTTGAAATGGAAACTTTATTATCAACTTTAATGGAATACATATTGTCAACTCTTATACCCTTTACAAATGTGTTTCCTTTCCTAATATAGACTTTCCCAGATTTAAATTTTATCCCGTATCCTTTGTTATCTAATATAGGAACTGATATTAGATTTCTCCGGATACTAGGAACATACAAAACATCATGTAAGACAATAACTGAACCTTTGACAGAAATCTTACATTTTTCTTCTCCTAGCACGTCACTATAGGTGTTGTTGCCCATGTAAACTTTGTGCTCTCCAACAGCTTTATCTTTGAAGTCCACAAAAAATTCCCTTTTGTTTGTGATGTGTCTAGTTGCTGCTGAATCTATCCACCAAGAGCTAGAAGTTGGTTCTGCCATCAATGCTTCAGTGATTGTCATTGTAATCTCCTTCTTTGCTTTGATGCCTTGTAGTTTTGGACAATTCCTTTTAAAGTGACCAATTTTTCCACATTTGAAACATGCTCCTTTTGCTTTGACTTTACTGTTTTGCTTACTTTTCCATTTTCTTTTGAATTTTTGTGACTTGCTTCTGAATGTAAGAGGACTTCGAACAGTCTGATTTGAGTTTTGAGCCATCATTAAATTGCTAGATGTTCCTTCTCGCCTTCTTCTTTTCATTCTCTCTTCTTCGAGTACTAGTATTACTGGTAAAGAAATCATGGAGACTTCTTTTCCACTAAGTGTTAAAGAAGTCACCACATGTTCCCATGATAAAGGAAGGCCATTAAGTATGGTGGTTACCTGCATTTTGTCTGATACAGGATGACCAGCATTTGCAAGCTCCTTTGCAAGTAATTCCATTTGATTAACAAATTCGCCTACGTAGTCATTGTCGTTCATACGTGTACAGTTGTATTTGTCTAATAACAATTGTACATGCGTATCAAATCTTGGGCCATACTTTGCCTCCAGTGCATCCATCATTTCTTTGGCAGACTCATGACTTTCGAATAGAGGAATGATATTGTCTTTCATGTTGTGGAGAAGTGTGGCTCTCGCCAGTAAGTCAGCTTCCATCCATTTCTCATGTTTCTGTTTGGCTTCTATGTCATTTAGGTCAGCTGGATCAGGCTTCACAGATGTAAGGGTATACTGTGTTTTGTCATGTGTGAGTACATAAGTTATGTGTCGTTTCCACATTCTAAAATTCATTCCATTAAGACTTTCAAGTCTAGAGGAATCAATGCTACCTTTAATAGCCATTGTTAGAAAGTAGGTTTAACAACACAATAATAATAATAATATTTATTATTTTTCAGTACAATTTTTACAATTGTCTGAATAACTAGACTAATTATTACAAGCTAAATAATTTGTCTGTGAGTCTAATTATTATTACAAACTAATATTGTCTGTAAAAATAAAAATAAGCACAATAAATAGTAATAACTTCAGCTCAATAATCTTCAGGATAAGTCAGACACGCCTTGTATTTATTCAGATGTCCCCTATAATATCCAAGAGATGGATTTCGTGGACTGACCCGTTCACCCGTCCTCGGTGGAGTGTAGCGGTGTATGCCAGTAGGCCACGAGTCCCTGGGGCTCTGCTCAATGGTCCTAACAATCCGTAAAGGATGTGGACCCCTTAGGCGCCTGTCAGATGAGATCTCCTTTCTAGCCAAATCAGGAACTGTGAATGCAACCTCCTTGTGTTGACTTGGAGCCAACCAGCAGGGTCGTATAAATTTTCGGTGCAAACTTCGATGATTTTGATGAGAAGTTTCACCTCGTTCCCAATTATTTCTAGAATAATGCTGAAAATTATTAAAATTATTGTAAATAGAACCTGTAGTATTGTAGCCCTTTGAATCAGCTTTCCAATGGTTTTTGAATGGACGAAATCGGGGCTGAAACGAGCCAGAACGGGCGAAATTAGTGAAATTGCCTTGAACCGGCCGGGTCTGATGAAACCGGGTTGCCTGAACCGAGTCTGATGAACCGGGTTGTCTGAAACCGGATTGCCTGAACCGCGGGTTGAAACGCGGGTTAAATCCCGGGTCGGATTTTGGATATGGGCGGACAGTCGGGTTAGGCTTCAGTAGGCCGGATTCAGATTGAACGGGTCGAGTTTCAACGGGTCGGGTTTCATCGGGTCGGACATCAATGTTCGCGGGTTTCTGATTTTTCTTGATCTGGGCTTAGGCTCGCAACACGGACTTTCGGGCTGTGTATTTCCACTTTGGGCCAGAGCGAAACGGTTGGCGAAGTGGGTCGAGTGCAGTCTTTCGGGCGTGCTCCAGAAGACGTGGAGCGGGTCGTTCGACCCGATCCTTTTCTATAACGGCGTCGTTCCTATTTTCTGGAACGGCGTCGTGTTGATAACAGGCGCTGAAAGGCGCCTGTTTGTGGAGACGCGAAACGGCGTCGTTCTGATTATTCAGAACGGCGTCGTTTGAAAAATAACTGAAGGAGGTTACCTGGGGCTGTTGGACGACGTCGTTTGGCGCAGGGGCTTGCTCTGTTTGTGAAACGGCGTCGTCTGAGATTGGGGTTTTTTCAGGATTTTTCAAGCCGTCTTCTTCTTCCTCCAGATATACTGCCTTTTGCGAAATTTTTTTCGAATTTTCTTCCTCTGCTTGGTGATTTGAGTTTTTTCGCTTCTAGAATTTCTTCTGGGTCTTCTTCTTCGGTTTCTTCTTCTTCCCACAGAGCAGGATATGTGAAGAAATCTTCAGATGAAGACACACATGAATTTTCTTCTTTTTTCTCAAAGTGTCCCGAAGGAAAATTCGCAGATGGAAAGGCATTATCAGAAACTTCAGGAGTAATATTTTGGGGAAAATTTTCTCAGAATCATGTAAAGGTAGACTGAGAAATTTTTACCAATATTTTTGTTCTAAAAAATAAGTTCTCCTTAAAGCACCAATATTACCTGTATATTGTAATCCACCGACTGTGATTGTAAGGGGTTTTTCCTCTGGCTTTTGCAATGATTGATGTAAATTGTAGAAAGCCACAGAAGAGGCTAAACCGATGACTTGTCTGTGAATTGTCTGATAAATGTCACACAAAAGTTGTTGAGGATCTTCAATTGTTTCTTCTGGTTCTTCAATCTTCTCTTATTCTTCTATACTACCGTGCTCTGATACCACTGTTGGATTCTTTAACGTAGGATCTGTGTAAATTCTTCAGAAAAGATTTCTCCCGTTAGGGTGGAAATCCAGTGGAGAATGAGAGTGTTTAGAATGCAGAAAACCAGGAGAAAACAAATCAAATATTTCACGTGAAAAAATAGAAGTTGTTATTCTGCATTCTCATGGGACTCTATAAATAGAGTCCCAATACAACTCTTGGTCAAGAGTTACTACTCTTGACCTGCTACTTCCACAGGAAGTAATTTTACTTTTCTGTAAAATCTACATGATCTGGTGTGGTGATGACCACACTAATAATAGTGTGATCATCCTTTATACCATCAGATCCAACCTCGTAAGTTGCAGACAACTCTAAACGCTCAAAGTAAAGTTTATCAGATTTGTTCCGTGCGCTATTAATGCTTCCCTTGATGTAACCTCCACGCCTAGAATTTAATGAAGGGAATTGAAATTCAACAAGAATCTCACAATCCCAAGAATCATTTCTTGGTATTTGATCGTCAGAGCCAATATTTCGGCAGCCTACCATACACAAGCGTCCTGTTTCCGCATCATATATCCCTTCAGCCAAAATCTCAGAGCTCTCAGATGAAGTTGAAGATGCGTTAAACGGAGAAAACCCATTGTACGATTGAAGGTTTATATGGTAGCTGATATTGACTAGGCCTCTGCTGCCGAGATCTGGTGCCGCTGCTTCAGAGTCTTGAGAGCTTGAGTACTCATAAAACAGAGCACCAACAGAGGTGGGAACTGAAGAACCCCAAGCGATTGTTCCTTTAGAATTTTTCACAGAGGAATCAAATCTCGGAAATAGAAGACCCATTTGGGTATCTTGCCCCTTTGATTCAAGCAGGCTTCTCAGATTTCTGGCATAACTTCCTGGCAGTGTCAATTTTTGTATACTGATACTTCAAGTCAGGAACCCCGGCCATTCTATTCCGAAAACTTCGAAACATGATCCTGTCGAAATAACCTTTCTCTTGCATGGTTTTGTTGGTCCAAATTTTCCCCACCATGTCACTAACATCTTTGATTGACCAGATTGCAGGAAACCTCAAGGTCAATCTTGTTGAACAATCACCCATACGAGCATTAACCCAAGATTCCTTCACGCCCGAAATTCGGCAAGCAACGATGCAGAGCTGATGCTCTATTTCATCCCATGTTCCTTCCCCCACCAGAGTCGTTTCAGGATTGAAACTCCGGTAATAACTGACGTAGCTAGTGTTAGGAGGAAACTCCACGAGAACCCGCATCGTTTCTTTGTCCTCAGAACACTTGATCATAGACATGGACATGAAACGAGGAACATATCCCATGGCTGCATCAAACGGACTGCAATTCTGCTGTTGTATCTCAATTTGAACGGATGGAATCCCCCCAAGGCGACTGAGCATAATTGGTGTTTTGGAAGAGAACTAAGTAATAAACCCTTTGGAAGATCACTTCCGTTTTTGAAATCTCCTGAAACTGGTGTGTATTTATACTCCGTTTGAGGAAGCAACAATACAGAAATTTTCTCAAAGTGGGTTGGATCATTGGCAGAAGTACTCAAGCTTTCAAAAGATCCAGTAATCAAACTAGTAATACTAGTGGAACTTGTGAGATTATGGAGTTTAAGAACAGCAAAAAGATTAAGCAAATTACCTTCTTTAGTGTATGCAGCGGCTGATCCAACCATACAAAGATATCTCTTTGATTCTGACCAGAACCCCTCCAGTTTAAAGCTTACAGAACTTCTTTCAGACGTAGAATAGTATACCTGGCGGGGATACGAGAAATCTTCCATCCTGTTGTACTTATTCGCGCTTGGAAATGTTAAACGCCCTTTAAGCTTGAACAAGCCTGGAACTTCGGTGTCATAGACAGACTGCGTGCGAAGAAAGATGGAGTTTAAGAAACCGGACGAGAATGCAAACGGGTTTGGTTCCAGAACTGGGTTACCGCCGGTATAGTAATCTTCATGGGAGCGTGGAAGAGGAAATTTTGGGAGTGGATCTCTGTTTTGGGGGAATGAAGGGACGGTTGAAGAGCAGTGATGGTAGTAATCTTGGGGTTGAGTTGCTGAGGATGAGACAGAGTTGAAAGAGAAGGTGGTGGAAAGGAGGAAAAACATGAGAAGCCATTTGTGTGAAGAGGTTGTCATTGCAGAAGAGTTCAGTTCTGCCTTCGCCATGGATTCTTTCTATGTGCTGAAGAACATTGAACAAGACCAAGTTAAGGGGCACCACTGAAGATTAGTGAAGACTGGACCACTAATGAGTAACGGTAGAAGTCCTTATGTTCTTCTTGCATTGTTCCAAGAATGATGTGTAATTCATCACTTTTAAATTTTGATCAAATTATGATTTTAAAAGTCATTTCATTTTTTTGAGAGACACAAAAGAAATTTATAAAATTATTTGCAATAAAAGATAAAAGATCTAATTGTTTAAAAGCATGTGCACATCTTTGAATAGGAGATGTTGTGCGACACTGCGAGTATCTATTAGACCTAAATTTGTCAACATGCTCTCTAATCATGGTGAAAATTCGTCCAAAAGTCGCCTCACCGATTGCACCGACTGGGACGCTTAGGGAAGCTTTCATGTCAATTACTTCCATTCCTCTCATTAGACCATTTGTGTCCCTCAGATTACCATACAATTGGAATGATGTGACAGTGAAAATCAACTGTTGATTTTACTTTTTACAAAGTCCTTACTAATTCAAAGGCTAATTTTTATTACCACGTTGTCTCAGTTGTATGGCAGTCTACTCAATTGCATTACTCGCTAATATTATTCAACTGAGAGGACGTTATAGTAAAAATCAAGTCCTGATTTTTTTTTTTTTTTTTTTTTTTTTTTTTTTTTTTTTAAACAAGTGGTATCAAATGGTTGGTTTTCAACTTTTCATTATCACTTCATTAAGTTGTATTCCAATTGGATACCTATTTTATTAAACAACATTACTTCTTTTTTTTTTCTTTTTTTTGACGTGTCCACACAAGAGGGGGAGGGAGGATTCGAACTAGCGACCTCTGTTTCATGAGGCATGGTCTCTAGCCGATTGAACTACCCCTTAGGGACACTAAATAACATTACTGATATTATATTAGTCAACCTAATATATATAGGATAGGTTTAAGGGGTTAATTTTCTACGTAGTAATAATTTTGAAAATTCCAATTGTCTTGAAATTAATGCAGGACAGTATACCATTAAGGATGGTGGTTCAATGGCTTAAAAAAAATCAGAAAAGCTTTAAATTTGGAGACGATGACCTGCTTAAGGTCAACATTGGTGAGCTAATTCATGAATTTGAAGGGTTTAGATGGCAGTAGGGGGGAGGGAGGGGGGGTTGAGCTCCTCAAAATTCTCCTTACCCTTGGTAAAAAAAAAAATTAATGCCATGATTATGGATTTATGCGCCCCCCCCCCCCCCCCCCCCCAGCAACTCTTGAGGGCAAATGCCCCCCCTCCCCCGACCAAATGTTGAAGTTGATGCAGTTGAGTCAACTATAACCATTGTACCTTGAAACTTGTAGACCTGCAGTTGCATAAGAACAAAAGGTTTAAGATGATGTTTGTAGTGCCCCAGAATTTTCAAAGCTATTTAAATAGATTATTTTGATAATTATGTTATTTTAATATCCATTGTAGCTAAGGATTTTAATTCTTGGGAAATTTATGAGAGTGGTAATTAGAGAATGGTAATTGGTGAAATAATAGGATAGTAAATGGTAGGTATAAGGATGGTAGAATAAGAAGGTAGAATAGTATAGGTAGAATAGTATAGGGTTGGTAGAATAGAATAGGGTTGGTAGAATAGTATAGGGTTGGTGAAATAGTATAGGGTTAGTGAAATAGTAAAATGAGGGTATAATTGTAAATTGAAGGTAGAATAGTGTTTGATTTTCTCCTATAAATAGAGCTCTTCTCCTTCACAATTTTCACCACTCATCTCCTCTCCCATCTCTTGCATATATTCTTCCTTCTTCCGCTTTTTACTCGGTCTTTCTTCTTTCTAAGAGTGTTTACTCAGAACAGAGAGAGAAAGGGCGAGACCAAGCGCTACAAGAAAGAAAGAACACAAGAGATAGCGGACTTTAGAAATTAGTTTCAAAAGATATACTAGTGGTGTTAGTCATATTGGAGCAACTAGATTCCTTCATACCACTTTTAGCTTCAGTCTAGAGGTAAGTAAATTCACTACCCCTTCTAAAGTTACTTCATGTCATGCTATTTATTCATTCTTTAGTAAATTGTAAATGATTATTTTATTTACGTATTATGAAGTTATGTTGCATGCATGAAGGATTTCTAAATGAATTATTTAGAAAGTTTCTATTTCTTTAAACGCTTTCTAAGTACAACAAGTTTATATTTGAAAAGGTTTCCATTTTGAGAAAAGAAAGTTGAGAAATGATGATGATTATAAGAAAGAAAAATGATGATAAACCCTCCTACATGTTGCCCTAAGATGCATCAAAAGAAGTACAAAGAAAAGTACAAGAGATGAGATAAATGTTTATGAAATGAGGGCACATGTATGGAGGAGAGTATTTTTGGCCCCAAGATAAGTAAGAATGAGAAGAGTTCGGTACCGATACTCGGATGGACGCGAAACCACTAAAGGAGGCTATGCCAGAAGGTGGTATTCCATCAACAGACCGTTGAGTGCACCAAGAAAAAGAGTTAATTGACGGTCGGGCATGGCTGAGGCCACAGTTCAGTGCCATGGTCACAAGGACCCGCAACCCTCGTGCACAGAGGTAATAGTGTACATGGGCCTTATTATGAGAAAATGATACTATATTTTCAACGAAGATATGCTAAGATGATTTACAAAGATTATTTATAATGATGCATTATAATGATGATTTATAAAGATGATTTACAACGATGATCTATTACTAGATGTAATAGTATGTATATGTTACGGGAGATGCAACCGTACATACAGATATTATTATGGCTAGAATTATATTTATTTGCGAAAATGATTTTCAAAACTGAGAACAAGGAGTAAAACTATTTATGGTCGTGGATGTTACTTGCTGGGCCCCCTTTGGGCTTATTCAGTTTTATTTCTTGTTTTCAGGTAGAAAGGATGCTGGAATAGGAGGCCGGAATGGGGACGGGAATAATTATTAATTTTCAAAGTCTTTTCATATAAGTTATTGTAATGATATGATATTCCGCAACTAAAATCTAATGTTTTCTAATTCCGCTTGTAATAAAATCTCTTGAAAAAAATGTTTTACGCATTTATTGTATCTTTTAAAATCAAGTACTCTGATAGACCTTATAGATCTTTGCAAGAATTTTTGTTGAAAAAGAAGAAAAGTGGCAAACTCAGTCTTAACGGACTGGGGATGTTACAATGTTGTTCTCAATATTTTTCTTAAACTATAGAAGAAGATAAGGTACACGCGTGCAAGAGAAAAATAAAATAAAATGAAAAAGGTACGGTGTGAAACTTGCAAAGCACAAGAAAGAGACAAAAAAACCTTTATAAAATTATAAAGTTTTGTCCAATGTTTAACTCTTCCCAATAATTTTCTTAAAGAATGGAAGAAAACATGGTACATGCTAACATGCATGCAAGGGAGAAAAAATAAATAAATACAGCGAGCAACTTGCAATGCACAAAAATGAGACCAAAAAATCAATTGTTATTTCTAACTTTCTATATTGAGCTCTTCAAATAAAAATTAAATTTGAAGAGTCGCTTTTAAAATAAATCAAATATCAAACTATCAATATCTTCCTCTATTGTAGTTAAATATTATTATTTTCTTATTTTTTTAATTCTTTTTTGGCTTTTGGCAGATGAGAGAGGGGTGAAGTAAAACAGCATACGGCGTGCCACGCACACCGTGTGCAAAAAAAAAAAAAAATTAATTGTAAAGAAAAAAAAAAATTTGCACAGGCGTGCGTGGCACGCCGTGTGCTATGGATCAGTACTCATGAGAGAGTAGGAAAATGAATATATAAGATTAGAAAACTAAATAACTTTCACTTTTTGGCACTTGGTATTTGAAGAGCCTTATTAATCAAAGTTAAATTTAAAATAGAATAGAGAGCTTGTTAAATGACTTTTTATGTGAGTTTTTTCAAATTTTTAAAGAAAAGCCAAATTTAAAGAGCTCAATGGAGATGTTCTTACCACACGTTTTGTTTCCTAGAACAATGTGTCAATTAAATTCAAAAGAGGCTAAAGATCAATTGTCAAATCTCCTTACATCTTACAAAAATTACAAAACTTTGAGGCATTTTTCTTCTTAAAGACTTGTCAATTTTTCCTTTCACTTTCCAACTTCAACGGAAAATTAAGGAATGTAATTAAATTTTTATATTTAGATTTAAATTGTTGATTTTGAAAGAAAGCAAAGAAAATTGCTTTTGGCGGAATGAAGTCTCAGCTTCGTTCTCATTGTATATATAGGCAAAGAGTTACAATTGTAATCAAGTTTGACAAACCCAAACTTGATACAAACTAGGAGACCTAATTCAATACAAATAAGTAAAACAAATACAACTAGAACACTAAAGAGAAGAGATAAGAACAACTATAAGGATAATACTAAAAGATAAGAACAACTATAAAACAGACTCTATTGGTTCCTTAGCAGCCCCCCTCAAACGAATGGGAGGGGGAGTAACCATGAGTTTGTCTCTGAGGAAAAGAAATCGAGAGGAGGTAAGGCCCTTTGTAAAGATATCAGCACATTGATCTTGAGTTGGGATGTAGCTAGCACAAAGATCTTTGTGAAGAATTTTCTCACGGATGAAGTGGTAGTCAACTTCTATATGCTTGGTACGAGCATGGTAGATGGGATTAGAAGCTAAAGCAATAGCTCCTATGTTATCACACCAAAGTACAGGAGGATCATGGAGAGAAACTTGCAATTCTTTGAGTAGCATTCGAAGCCATGAGAGTTCAGCAGCTGTAATGGCCATTGCACGATATTCAGCCTCGGTGCTAGATCTCGAGACAACAGGCTGCTTCTTGGCATGCCAAGATACTAAGTTGGAGCCGAAGAAAACACAATACCCTGTAGTGGATCTGCGATCAAGAGGATCCCCTGCCCAGTCAGAGTCACAGTATGCCTGAAGTTGAAGAGGACCTGAAGTGAAGTGAAGGCCATGATCTGGTGTGCCTTTGAGATACCTTAGAACTCTTTTAGCAGCCTTCATATGTTCTGTAGTTGGACAATGGAGAAATTAACACAATTGATTGACAGTGTAGGCTATGTCAGGTCTTGTGAGTGTGCAGTATTGTAGAGCTCCAATGATATGACGATAGGTTGTGGGATCTGGTAGAGTATCACCATCAAGCTTGGTGAGCTTCTTGCCTGAAGTGCAGGGTGCGGCATAGGGCTTTGCTCCAAGCATTTGCACACGATCAAGTAAATCAATAATGTATTTACCTTGATTTAGATGCAAGCCAGTTTTGTCACGAAGGACATGGATGCCTAGGAAGTATGAAAGGCAACCAAGATCTTTCAACTTAAATTCCATTTGAAGGCCGTGGATGAGAGTCTCCATGATAGATGAATCTGTACCTGTTACTATGATATCATCAACATATATCAGTATGTAAATATGAACAGAGCCTTGATGAAGCATAAAAAGAGAGGTATCTACTAAGGATCCAACAAAACCAAGATGGAGAAGAGCTTGTGACAATCTATGAAACCAAGCTCGTGGGGCTTGCTTTAGACCATAGAGGGCCTTTTTGAGCTTACAAACATGATCTGGAAAAGCTGCATCAACAAAACCAGTAGGCTGCTCCATGAGGACTTCTTCATTCAAGTAACCATGAAGGAAGGCATTAGAGACATCCAATTGCTTGAGGGGCCAATTGTAGTGGATTGCTAAGGATAGTAGGATCCGTATAGTGGCTGGTTTTATAACTGGACTGAAGGTTTCAGTGTAGTCAATACCATCTCTTTGTTGGAAACCCTTAGCCACTAGTCTTGCCTTGTATCTTTCAATAGTGCCATCTGATTTTTCCTTTAGCCGAAAAACCCACTTATTCTTGATGATGTTTCGATGTGAAGGTCTAGGGCAGAGAGACCAAGTACCATTGTCAACTAAAGCTTGAAGTTCACTTTCCATTGCAGCAAACCATTTAGGGTTAGAAACAGCCTGAGCAAATGTGGTAGGGATAGAAGGCAAGTGTGTAGCATGAAAGGATTTTAGTGGATGCTTGGTTGATTTTAAGGATAGGAATAGCTGATAGTTGGGAAAAGACTTAGGTTTGGAGTTTCCAGTCATAGATCTTGTGACAATATGAGGAGAGGCTGGTTCAGTAGGTGCAGGCAAAAGCTGAAGTAAGGATTGATCTAGGTGGGGGATAGGATCAGGGGTAGGTGGTAGTAATTCGGCAGTAGGGGTAGTCAGGGGAGTGTTTAGAATAGGTACTTGTGCTGGGGAAGGCAAGGTGATTGGGGGTGAGGTCTGAACAGTATTAGAGTCAGAATTATTCATAGAGTAAAAATGAGAATGATCAAGAACAATACCTGTAGGGGAAGGATCTGATCCGTTAGGGGATGAAGGTGCTACTCTATTCTGTGCAGGGAACACCAATTCATCAAAAATAACATGTCTAGAGACATATACACGATTGGAGATGGGATCAAGGCACTTGTAACCCTTTTGGTGGGTACAATATCCAAGGAAGATGCATTGTTTGCTTCTGAATTCCAATTTGTGTTTGGCATAGGGTCTTAAGAGAGGATAACAAGCACAACCAAAAGTTTTTAAAAATGTGTAGTCTGGCTCCTTATTGTAGAGTTTGGTGAAAGGACTTGAATTTTGGAGAGTAGGGGTAGGCAATCTATTGATGAGATACACGGCAGTACTGACAGCTTCAACCCAGTATTTAGAAGAAAGGTGGGATTGAGCTAGGAGACTAAGACCAGATTCAATGATATGCCTATGTTTTCTTTCTGAAACTCCATTTTGTTGAGATGTATGTGGACATGTGACTCGATGAAGAACACCATGTGTTGACAGAAATTTAGTAAAGTTATGAGAGGTGTATTCACCACCCCCATCTGTTTGAAGTTGTTTAATTTTAAGGGAAAATAAATTTTCTATCAAGCACTTGAATTTAACAAAGGTTTCAAAAACATCTGATTTAAGTTTTAAAGGAAATAGCCAGGTGTATCTAGAGAAATCATCAATAAAGATAACATAACATTTGCTTCCATTGATTGAAGATAAAGGAGAAATCCATACATCACTATGAATAAGCTCCAATGGAGCAGTGGTAATACGACTTGACTCAATAAAGGGTAATTTTTTGCTCTTTCCTAATTGACATGAAACACAAATAGATTGACTCGACTTAACTGAAGACACAGGAAGGTAGTAGTTGTGAAGCAGATGCTGCAAGATTTGATGACTTGGATGCCCTAAGCGGTTGTGCCAAACTGAAGAAGACACCCTGATTCCAATTTGCGCAGTAAATGCTCTGACTTTATTTTTGGTGAAGTGTTGTAGCCTTAATGGGTAGAGACCATCTTCACTTGCCCCTTGTAGGAGGATCTTCCCTGTGAGGTTGTCCTTAATCAAGAAATAGGTATCAGTTAGTTTAAAATGGCAATTATTGTCACGACAAAATTTATTTATTGAAAGTAAATTTGTTGTAGCATCAGGACAATGTAAGATATTTTTAAGATGTAGGAGTTGATTTGAGCGAAGAAAAGAGGAAGAGCCAGTGTGGGAGATACCAAGTCCATTACCATTACCTACTGCTACTGTCTCATTACCCTGATATGGTTGCTGCAGAGTTAGATTTTCCAAGTCATTAGTGATGTGAGTATTGGCTCCACTGTCAGCAAGCCATTCATCTTCATCTTGTAGATCGTTGGATTGGGAAACCATTGCAGCAAGTTCAGATGGTGGATGTCGTCCTTGGAATGAATAATCCATGCGATGAAAGCAGTCCAATGCTTGATGATTGGAGCGGCCACATATCTGACAAAGAGGTTTGTTGGATGAGAGGATGCCAGGTTGAGAATTTCTCCTTGTAGTGTAGTTATTTCTCCTTGGAGTGTAGTTGTTGGGAGAATTGCTTCTTGGAGTGTAGTTGCTAGTGCTTCCAGTAATAGTTTTTCCTTGGGAGAAAGTAGGGGTTGGGAGTATACCAGGAGATCCGTTGAAAGTCTTCTTTGAGGGATAGGAATTTCTGTAATTGGAGAAATGTTTCCTTTGGTTGTTGAATCTCTGTTTGTAACCTGGCTTCTGAGCAGTCATGGCAAAGGATTGTGGTTCATCAATGGCAGCCTGATGTTCAATGAGTTGCTCGTGTCCAAGTAATTCAGACTGAAATTCTTCAAGAGACATAGTGGTATTCTTTGTTATCATGGAGTAGGTCATGACAAAAGAATTGTAGGTGGAGCTTAATCCACCAATGATGTAGGATACAAGGTCATCATCGGTGATGGGGCTGCCGGCGATAGCTAGCTGGTCAGCCAAGGATTTTGCACTTCGAATAAAGGTAACACATGGATTATTACCTTGTCTGAGAGTCTGAAGTTGGCGTCTCAATTGAGTGACGTGAGACCTTGATGGAGAAGCATAACGAGTGGCAAGGGGAAGAACAGCAATGAGGCTGTAATTTGGTGCAGCAAGAAGAAAGAAAGTAGGTGCGGCAATCTGGTGCAGTGCGGCAATGTTGGTGCAGTACAGCAGGTGCGGCAAGAGAAAAGGTGATCTGAGGGCAGCAAGAAGAGCTGCGAATTTGCCTGGAGAAGAAGCTGATTCCGTTGAAGAAGGCCCAAAAATTTGAGAGGGTCAAGGATCTTATTGAGAGGGGTATGAACCTGGCTCTGATACCATGAAAGAAAGCAAAGAAAATTGCTTTTGGCGGAATGAAGTCTCAGCTTCGTTCTCATTGTATATATAGGCAAAGAGTTACAATTGTAATCAAGTTTGACAAACCCAAACTTGATACAAACTAGGAGACCTAATTCAATACAAATAAGTAAAACAAATACAACTAGAACACTAAAGAGAAGAGATAAGAACAACTATAAGGATAATACTAAAAGATAAGAACAACTATAAAACAGACTCTATTGGTTCCTTAACAGATTTTTCCTCTCACTTTCCAACTTCAACAAAAAATTGAGGTATGTAATTAAATTTTTATATTTAGATTTAATTAAAAAAAAAAAATTGTTTTGGTATTTATATTGCTATTCTTGATAATTATTTTTATATTTAATTATTTATTAATTGATATAGTTTTTGTTTCATATTTTAATTGTATAAAATATATAATTGTAGTTATCTGAGATTATGGAGAAAAACAACAATTCTATTAAGCTTCGGTCAAAATTCTAAACGAGCTCGTGTTAAAATTGGTTAGCATAGACAAATATTATATTTTCAACCTATTAACAATCGTGCCTTCTTGGAGCCCTGTTGCAAGGCCCGTCTTCTACCGCGGATGTTTCCATTTCGTCCCACTATAGTAAAATTTGTTTGCTCCCCTCAATGAATATCCTGGCTCCACCCCCTGGATGGCAGATTTCATAAGGATAGTCAAAATTTCTTAAATAACTATACTTTATAGTTGTTTAAACTCCCACATCTTTCACATTATATAGAAAATGACCCTTCGTGGGTCATTTTCTCTTCCTCTGTTTTCCGCGGGGAGCGGTCCGAATTGGGAGATTTAGCTAAAGACGAGACGCGGGTGAATGGGCATGCGCTTGTTGGTTAAGAGTGGGTTTGGGAGACTGTGGCTTTGTGGGAGTGAAAGAGGGAATTGGGTGTTGCATAGTGGCAGAAGATGAGGGTGGAGAGCGGAGGGTTTGAGAGACATCATGGTTCGTTAAATCATTTCTCTTTTCGAGTGTTCTAGACTACTTCTAGTGCAGAGGTTCGTTTTTCTGTGGATGGAAAGGAAACGAAGAGGGTTGCAGGCTTTATATGTTTTTTTTTTTTTTTTTTTTGTCTTTGTCTTTGTACAATTTTTTCGTGTGGAGATAAAATAAATAAATAAATAAATTTTTAAAAATAAAAAATTTGCTAGCATGATGCTAATGACTGCTGGGCCCATGATGGCCGCGACCACCTATTTGGTAGCCTCGCGGTGGTTGTCAGGACCGTCGAAGCGATCGTGCAATGATTGCTAGAGCAATTTGATTGTCGCTAAAGAGGCAGGGTGTCCTGTCTCATCATAGAGGCCAAAGGGTAAACATAAGAACCAATATTTTGCACTCATTTCTGATTTCTCCACCTCTCACTAGAAAATAAATAAACAAATAAAAAATTATGAATCTGTAGAAGTCAGACTCAGAGATTTTTATTTTATTTTTATTTTTGGAAAAAACAGTAATGTCATTGAAAATTCAAAATACAACACTTCCCGGACAAACCTGCAACAAGTAAACATACAGCTAACAGTAAATGCAACTAGAACTTGCTGCCAACAGACAGAGGCAGCAAACAAGATTATAATTTAATATGAAAACACAGTGCAACAATATTTGGCATAGTTGCTGTAAAAAACAACTACAGTACATATGTTGCAGTTTCATGTTACAACACCAAAGTCAAACTTCAAATACGAAACACTCTAAACATTTTTTTAACTAAAAAGCAAAAAACGCCACCGAAAGAGCAATTATGAACAAACCCCTAGTAATTCTGCACTTTGCTGCCACTCTAGTTCTAATCTCCCATTTGATGATTTGAATCAAGCCACTCATCTGACTTGGGAATTATGCATCACTAGACACTGACACAGGCACCTTTTCATATCCTTCCAACTCTCTAAGTCTCCGAGGAAAGATGCAACGACCACCAAACTTCTGCTGCAAGTAAATGATCAAGGCAAAAAGCAAACCCCCAAGAGGAATAACAACATCCCAAGTAGAGGAGTAAAAATCTGCACCAGGATTTGCATATATGTATGACCCATCATAGTGGTGAGAATACTTGTGAGCCCTGTAAAGATCATATGCATGGGGCAGCAACCGGACAAAAGTGTTTCCGAGGTAGAATGAACAAGAAAGACTGCTCCTTTTTGTGTTCCAGAACATATTGAGCAGTATTTGAGGCAACAGAAAACCGTCCAGGACCAAACCAGCATAAGATTTCAAGCCTCCCCAAAGAGAACGCGGTGGGTAACTACTTGTAATGAAAGCTGAGGCCATCATAACATCATTTTCGCTGCTGTTCCACAAGTTCACCACCACAGGAACTAAAGCCCCTGCTATATATAATGGTAAAGCCACGAAGAGAACCTTCTTCTCAGCACCCCACAAGCTCTTTTGATTTCCATCACTCCATCTTGCTGACCATGTTTTTTGCAGAAGACGGAATTGCAGCAAGAAAGCTACCATTCCAGTCACCCTAACAATCACCTGTCAGAATATTAATTAAATGATTAAATTTACTCTTTCTTATCAACTCAGCTTAAGCTTTTGGAATAAGTGTTTGATTTAACGTTACCTCGTTCGCTTCGAGCCATCCGTCGCTTTTGCGCATTATGTTCCACCGGCTCGAACTCCTGAAGAACAGGGCTTCGAAGTTCAGCACAAGAGGCACCAGTTGGCCTAAAGTGAGAACTGAAAGCATGACAAGGGAGATCAAGGGAAGCACATGAGGGTGCCTTTTCACATGAAAGACCTGCAGAACCACAAAAACACACGACAGTGTGGTGGAGATAAGTACCATGACAATCTCCACATCCATCCTCCATATGGAAGATCCATCCTCGTAAGTTGCAGACAACTCTAAACGCTCAAAGTAAAGTGTATCAGATTTGTTCCGTGCGCTATTAATGCTTCCCTTGATGTAACCTCCACGCCTCGAATTTAATGAAGGGAATTGAAATTCAACAAGAATCTCACAATCCCAAGAATCATTTCTTGGTATTTGATCGTCAGAGCCAATATTTCGGCAGCCTACCATACACAAGCGTCCTGTTTCCGCATCATATGTCCCTTCAGCCAAAATCTCAGAGCTCTCATATGGTGTTGAAGATGCGTTAAACGGAGAAAACCCATTGTACGATTGAAGGTTTATTTGGTAGCTGATATTGACCGGACCGCTGCCGCCGAGATCTGGTGCCTCCGCTTCAGAGTCTTGGGAGCTTGAGTACTCATAAAACAGAGCGCCAACAGAGATGGGAACTGAATAACCCCAAGCGATTGTTCCTTTAGAATTTTTCACAGAGGAATCAAATCTCATGACTGAAATAGAAGACCCATTTGGGTATCTTGCCCCTTTGATTCTAGCAGGCTTCTCAGATTTCTGGCATAACTTCCTGGCAGTGTCAATTTTTGTATACTGATACTTCAAGTCAGGAACCCCGGCCATTCTATTCCGAAAACTTCGAAACATGATCCTGTCGAAATAACCTTTCTCTTGCATGGTTTTGTTGGTCCAAATTTTCCCCACCATGTCACTAACATCTTTGATTGACCAGATTGCAGGAAACCTCAAGGTCAATCTTGTTGAACAATCACCCACACGAGCATTAACCCAAGATTCCTTCACGCCCGAAATTCGGCAAGCAACGATGCAGAGCTGATGCTCTGTTTCATCCCATGTTCCTTCCCCCACCAGAGTCGTTTCAGGATTGAAACTCCGGTAATAACTGACGTAGCTAGTGTTAGGAGGAAACTCCACGAGAACCCGCATCGTTTCTTTGTCCTCAGAACACTCGATCATAGACATGGACATGAAACGAGGAACATATCCCATGCCTGCATCAAACGGACTGCAATTCTTTGCAGAATTGCAGCCGCTGTCGTATCTCAATTTGAACGGATGGAATCCCCCCAAGGCTACTGAGCATAATTGGTGTTTTGGAAGAGAACTAAGTGATAAACCCTTTGGAAGATCACTTCCGGTTTTGAAATCTCCTGAAACTGGTGTGTATTTATACTCCATTTGAGGAAGCAACAATACAGAAATTTTCTCGAAGTGGGTTGGATCATTGGCAGAAGTACTCAAGCTCTCAAAAGATCCAGTAATCAAACTAGTAATACTAGTGGAACTTGTGAGATTATGGAGTTTAAGAACAGCAGAAAGATCAAGCAAATTACCTTCTTTAGTGTATGAAGAGGCTGATCCAACCATACAAAGATCTCCCTTTGATTCTGACCAGAACCCCTCCAGTTTAAAGCTTACAGAACTTCTTTCAGACGTAGAATAGTATACCTGGCGGGGATACGAGAAATCTTCCATCCTGTTGTACTTATTGGCGCTTGGAAATGTCAAACGCCCTTTAAGCTTGAACAAGCCTGGAACGTCGGTGTCATAGACAGACATCGTGCGAAGAAGGATGGAGTTTAAGAAAGTTGACGAGTATGAAAACGGGTTTGGTTCCAGAACTGGGTTGCCGCCGGTATAGTAACCTTCATGGGAGCGTGGAAGAGGTAATTTTGGGAGTGCAGCTTCGTTATGGGTAGATGGAGGGACGGTTGAAGAGCAGTGATAGTAGTAATCTGGGGGTTGAGTTGCTGAGGATGAGACAGAGTTGAAAGAGAAGGTGGTAGAAAGGAGGAAAAACATGAGAAGCCATTTGTGTGAAGAGGTTGTCATTGCAGAAGAGTTCAGTTCTGCCTTTGCCATGGATTCTTTCTATGTGCTGAAGAACATTGAACAAGACCAAGTTAAGGGGCACCACTGAAGATTAGTAAAGACTGGACCACTAATGAGTAACGGTAGAAGTCCTTGTGTTCTTATATTGTCCTTCTAAGAACGATGTGACTTTTTGTGATTGATCACTATTGAATTTTGATCAAATTCTAATTTTAAAAGTTATTTCATTTTTTTAGAGACACAAAAGAAATTTATAAAATTATTTGTAATAAAAGATTTAAAAGATCTAACTGTTTAAAAGCATGTGCATATCTTTGAATAGGAGATGTTGTGCGAGTATCTACCGGACCTAAATTGTCAACAGGATCTCTAATCATGGTGAAAATTTGTCCAAAAGTCGCCTCACCGATTGCACCGATTGGGACGCTTAGGGAAGCTTTCATGTCAATTACTTTCATTCCTCTCGTTAGACCATTTATGTTCCTCATATTATCATACAATTGGGATGATGTGACAGTGAAAATCAACTGTTGATTTTACTATTTACAAAGTCCTTACTGATTCAAAGGCCGATTTTTATTACCACATCATCTCAATTGTATGGCAACTTACTCAATTGTATTACTCGCTAATATTATACAACTGCCATACAACTAAGAGGACGTTATAGTAAAAATCAAGTCCTGATTGTTTTTTTATTTTTTAACAAGTGGTATCAAATGGTTGGTTTTCAACTTTTCATTATCACTTCATTAAGTTGTATGCCAATTGGATACCTATTTTACTAAATAACATTACTTTTTTTTTTTTTTTTTGACATGTCCACACAAAAGGGGATGGGAAATTCGAACTAGTAACCTTCGCTTCATGGAGTGTGATCTCTAGCCGATTGAGCTACCCATTGAGGACACTAAATAACATTACTGATATTATATTAGTTAACCTAATATATATAGGATAGGTTTAAGGGGTTAATTTTCTACATAGTAATAATTTTGAAGATTTAGTCCAATTGTCTTGACATTAATGCAAGACAGCATACCATCAAGGGTGGTGGTTCAATGGCCTAAGAAAATTTTAAAAAGCTTTAAATTTGGAGATGATGAGCCACTTAGGGTCAACATTGGTGAGCTAATTCAGGAATTTGAAGGGTTTAGATGGTGGCAGGGGTGGGGGGAGAGGGGGTTGAGCTCCTCAAAATTCTTCTTACCCTCGGTAAAAAAAAAAAATTTAATGCCATGATTATGGATTTATGCCCACCCCCACCCACCCCCCCTTCAGCAATTCTTGAGGACAAATGCCCCCCGAACCAAATGTTGAAGATGATGCAGTTGAGTCAACTCTAACCATTGTACCTCGAAACTTGTAGTTGCAGAAGAACAAAAGGTTGAAGATGATGCAGTTCCCAATATTTTTCTTAAACTATGGAAGAAGATAAGGTACACGCATGCAAGAGAAAAATAAAATAAAATAAAATAAAATAAAAAAGGTACAGTGTGCAACTTACAAGCATAAGAAAGAGACCAAAAAATCTTTATAAAATTATAAAGTCTTGTCCACATGTTTAACTCTTTCCAATAATTTTCTTAAAGAAAGGAAGAAGACATGGTACATGCTAACATGCGTGCAAGAGAACGAAAAAAAAAAAATACAGCGTGCAACTTGCAAAGCATAAAAAGGAGACCAAAAAATCAATTGTTATTTCTAATTTTCTATATTAAGTTATTCAAATAAAAGTTAAATTTAAAGAGAAAAACTCTTTTTTTAAAAAAAGAAAAAAACTTAAAGAGTCACTTTTAAAATAAACCAAATATCAAATTATCTATATCTTCCTCTATTTTAGTTAAATATTATTATTTTCTCATCTTTTTAATTCTTTTTTTGCTCTTGATAGATGAGAGAGAGAAGGAAAATGAATATATAAGATTAGAAAACTAAATAACTTTCACTTTTTGGCACTTAGTATTTGGAGAGCCTTGTTAATCAAAGTTAAATTTGAAATAGAATAGAGAGCTTGTTAAATGACTCTTTATATGAGTTATTTCAAATTTTTAAAGAAAAACCAAATTTAAAGAGCTCAATGGGAATGCTCTTACCACACGTTTTGTTTCCTAGAACAATGTGCCAATTAAGTTCAAAAGAGGCTAAAGATCAATTGTCAAATCTCCTTACATCTTACAAAGATTACAAAACTTTGAGGCATTTTTCTTCTTAAAGACTTGTCAATTTTTCCTTTCACTTTCCAACTTCAACGGAAAATTAAGGAATGTAATTAAATTTTTATATTTAGATTTAAATTGTTGGTTTTTCCTTTCACTTTCCAACTTCAACAAAAAATTGAGGTATGTAATTAAATTTTTATATTTAGATTTAATTTTTTAAAAAAAAATTAATTGTTTTGATATTTATATTGCTATTCTTGATAATTATTTTTATATTTAATTATTTATTAATTGATATAGTTTTTGTTTCATATTTTAATTGTATAAAATATATAATTGTAGTTATCTGAGATTATGGAGAAAAACAATGATTCTATTGAGCCTCAGTTAAATTCTAAACGAGCTCGTGTTAAAATTGGTTAGCAGAGACAAATATTATATTTCCAATCTATTAACAATCACGCCTTCTTAGACCCCTGTTGCAAGGCCCGTCTTCTACAGTCTCACGGATGTTTCCATTTCGTCCCACTATAGTGAAATTTTTTTGCCCCCCCTCAATGAATATCCTAGCTCCACTCCTGGATGGCGGATTTCATAAGGATAGTCAAAATTTCTTAAATAACTATACTTTATAGTTGTTTAAACTCCCACATCTTTCACATTATATATAAAAAGTTGAAATTAATTACATCATCAATTCATTGAAAAAATTGCTCAATGTATTTCAGTATTTGCCCTATCTATTGGGCATTTAGATTTTTTAGAACAAAGAGAATTCAATTATTGTGAAAAATGAGGGTAAATCTGTCAAAAAAAAGAAAGTAAAAGGATAAATTTGTCCTCCCCTTTTCAAAAACAGACTTGAATCGAAAAAATCTCATTCCATCTATTTAGAGTATGTAGCGGACATCATCCACAAACCCTCAATCACCCATCAGAAACAAAGATGCCACCACCCACAACAACACAAAAAGTCATCACACATTTCTAATTAAATAAAAATATGGCTATGACTGTTAATGTTTTTGTAAGGGTATTTTCTCTCTTCTTTTTTTTAATGGGTTGTTTGTCTTCTGAAAACAAAATGACAGAAAATAAAAGAGAAATTCAATCGATTAATTAATTCATGGAGAATTATTGTCCTTTGGACGTTTGATTTTGTGGATAAATTTGGGCCTTTGTTTCTTCTCCCCCAAAAGCTGGATAAGGTTGGAAAATTCTCGGAACTTATCAGAGTCGTTCCTCAAGTCATCGTCAAACTCTTTGCTCTGGATGGATAGGAAATACTCAAAAATTAAATATGGAAAAGACTAAATCAACGTCAACGGATTGGCGACTTTGAAAACGCATTCATTTCCCCCACGGTTTTCAGACCAAACAACACGGCATTGCCGTGAAAGAAGAATAAACCAAACATATAGCGTTAATCGTACGCTATTTTTCCTCAAACCCAAGGAAAATTTAAAAAATAAATAAATAAATAAAAAATGAGTGACGGATGAAACTAGGGATTAATCTTATTATTGGGTTTGTAAAAATAATAAGGAAAATGAAAAGAAAATTCCAAAATAATATTGGTTTTAAAGTTACCAAAAAGAATACTTGATCTTTAGAGTTTCCTAGGGGTCAATATGATTGTTGGAGGTTGTAGTTTGCCTTCCAAATTCTATTATTACTCTTTTTTTCTTTTTTTTTTTAATAGCCTACATCTGAAAAAGTAGGCATGTGTTTTCAAAACATTATTATAAGAAGGTGGGAGAAGTTTTCTAAAAGTTTTAAGGTTTTTATGTTTTTTGAGAAGTGTTTAGTAGTAAAAACCAATAATTATTGTTTGCAAAGTATTTTAAAAAGATTTCTAGAGATAGAGACCATAATATAATATTATGATTTCAACGGAAGATATATGAGTACTATCTAAGTTGTCTTTAGAGTTTCTTTTTTTTTTTTAATTGAATAAGGAAATCGCTACAAGCGGGGTCCTTGCTATTTTTTATCCTGATGGAAAAGAGAATGGGAGAACTAGTGGGAATGCTACTAAACACAAGGTGGGTAGTGGCCCGTTTTGCTAGAGTATGTGCGCAATAATTGACATATTTAAAAACTTTCATAGCATTCCAGCATTATCTAAGTTATCTTTAGAGCTTGTTTGTAATTGCATTGAGCTTCAAAAGTACTTAATTATTTGACTTTTTTACTAAAAAAAAAAAAAGAGCTTAAAGAATGAAACCTTTTTACATATACACCCACATAATATCATAAAGAACCCTTGAATGTGTATTTGATTATCCACCTTATAATTTTATGCTTACATTTGTAAATCTAAATGGACTTAAAAGCTTCATTATGAAATGGAAGTGCACATCTTTATTTATTTATTTATTTTTAGCAACATAACCATTACATTAAAACGAAATAAAACTACAAAAGGAAGGGGTGTGAGGGACCACAACAAACACCCCAAAAATAGCCATTATAATGCATGAAATTCAAACTACAAATAAAACGAAAAATTAATCCTAACATATCTGGTCTCATAGTTCATTGACCAAATGGTGGGTATGTCATGCAATTCAAAGAAGACTTGCCAACTTGGTCCTGCTGTGTTTACTTATGGTGGAATGAAGAGGATGAAAAATAGGACCTCACCTCACAACACAAGGTTGATTTATGATAATTATTATCTGCCTCTTTATTTCAATAAGGGTTACAGTCAACTCAAATTAGGTTAGGAATTGTTATCCCCACCTTGACTAGGACTAGAAATTATAAACCTACTAGGACTTGGACAACGATACGTGCAAGGAAAGAAATAACTATTACATGAAAATATCAAATAAAGAGACCAATGACTATTATTATGGAAAAAGCTATAACTCTTTCAACACGTTGGTAGAGACTTTTAGAGAGGGGATCGTAACACATACTACTAAAAAAAGAGTACTAATAATGATGGCGATGAGACGGTCAATGAAAATATATTTTCTGCATCATTGGACAAAGAAGCCTGCTCCACGACAGTTCTAGATAAAAAAGAACTATTTCCACTTCATTGGAGGTGGAGATGAACTCTCAAAGAAGATATGACACTAAATACCACCAGAGAGAGCAACAACAGACGACTCGTGATGAATCCGAGGGTTGGAAGACCAATGAAAGGACACGTGCATATCAAAGGTAAATGAACGACCATAGATTTAACTTACATTTTCCCATAAATAAAAATGAGAAATGCTACATATCCCAAATTTGTTTCCCAAAAGTTAGTTTACAAATAATATGTCACCATCTTATGAGTTGATGACAAAATTCTCAAAATAATAAATTTCATGAGATGATGACACATCATTTGAGAACCAACTTTTGAGAAACAAATTTGAAATGTGTAACACTCCTCAAGAAAAAGATGCAAAGAGAAGAGAAGGAATTTTTTTAAAATAAAAAAATAAAAAAATTAGAGGAAAAGGCAAAAAAACTTTAGAGAGAGGAAAAGAGGAAGAAAAAATAAGCATGTGAACGCACATCTTGGAAGAAATTAGAAGAGTGATGTTACTACAAATTTTACTACACCTCAATTTAACTCGCTGAGTGACATGAGAACAAAACAACAATCTTATTTTGCAACTTTTTTGCAGTAAAATTTATAACACCCCAGCAATTTCAAAATTATAAATGAGTTGAAGAGTTATATAACCACAAAAATAAAAAATTAACAAGTCTTTTACCATCCATGAACTGTAGTCAAGAATTAGATAATTAGACATACGTACCTGCCCCATCTATATCTAGACATATGTAAAAAAAAATTATGAGTGCCCTCAGAGTATCAAGTGTCAGGACTCGAGAATTGAAGTCTATTCAAGATGGAAACCGAAACCAATAAGTAACTTACAGAGACGGGTTCGTTTCCATCCTTAAACAATCAGTAGACTTTCTAAGCCCATCCATATCTACGCCATATATACAGCATCCAAAATTATACGTCCCCAGTCTCGAAGGTACGGCATAAAAATACTCTATAATTTAACTCTATACTATTGAGATAAAATCAGAGACCTAAGTTGCATGTCATGGATGTGAAACAATTTGTTTCAAGTCTAAATCAGCCTTTCAGCAAGAGAATGTTGCAGCCTTAGGCATATCAGGCAACCGCTTGTTCCCATTCACGGGAGGTGATAGGAATTTCTCGCAGTTCTCAGCTCCAATTCGGGTAAAATCTTTCACAAGCAAATCTACATACCCAGCCAAAGAATCCTTAAACCGTTTTGAGCAGCTCTTGTCACCCACATCGACATCCTGCACCCCACCTTTCACCAGAGATCCTACTTGAGCACCATCCATATATGCTTTACATGCCACCAGAATATCGTGCGCACGATTGCAGAAATGCCCCAATACAAAGTCCTCAAAATGCTGCAGCCACATGAATCAGAATTAGCTGTTGGACCCTCAGAAAGGAAGAAACAGCATTTGTGCCTAACACACATTCACCACATACATAATATTATATTAACTGCGGAAATGTTAAGTATGAACCCCTGTAATTCTTCTTCGCAAAGTTCTTAGGTACTGAATTATTGCAGATAACATGGTTGTTGACGAGAACTTCAGGAATTTTTCCATTTCATTTATATTTAATTAATTCAATTGCATATTAAAAGCTACTAAGGAATCTGCATGAAGTGAAGTGATCTACTGGACCATGACAATGAAACTTTAGTCAGCAAGTCAGCCAATGAGGTTATAAATTTTTCCTATAAATTGAAATTGGTGTCAATCTCAGGATCAAGACAACTGCTAACCATACTCAAAATATGAAAATATGGAACAAGGTACCATCAAAGGAAACTTACCTTTGGTGGCCTCCTCATTGTGTATATCATTGTCCTCAATGATAGGATAAATGTATCTTCGTTGTACTGCTGGGACCTCATTTCACCAGAGGCTGAGCCACTCATAGATGCATATCCAGGCTCATTAAAATAGGGCTTTGTATTCAAGATCAACCCTTGGATGGATACAAGAACTTGTAGCATGGTTGATACACCTGGGATCCACTTCTCATTCTTTTTGCCAGACCAGGTGTTAAGTAGACTGAGGCATACTTTCCCACAATTGTACAAATTAGGATTCAGTCGAAGACCACCAGAGTGGTAGTAGACATGCTGGCATAAGCAAGTTCCTCAGTTGTAAGACCTATGATGTAAAGTAGAAGATTTGAAAACAATGCCAGATTTTCAAAGCCTCAATCACATACCGGTGGTACATTAGGGTAGCCACTGGGGAAGGAAACATCAAAGAAGAAGAGACCATCATGGTAGGGAGTCCCCTCTGCTCCAATGATGACAGCCCGCATAAGATCCATCCTTGTTTCATAAACCCTAACAAATATTGTCTCTGTCGAAAGGATACAAAGATGCATTAATCAAAAAGTGAACAATCATATTCCTGCAGGAAAAGAAAGGTCGGTCCCAGAGTGGCAGAAACCAAATCCAGTATTGTCCCGCACTACATTTCTACAGCTATGTTCTGCAAACTCATTTTTTATGTTTTAATTGCAAAGTAAGATTTCAGGATACGATTATCACCAACAAATTCATTTTTGATGGTTCAACAAAAATTAAGGCTATGTTATTGATAATGTCAGCCATTATATAACACAAATAGAAAGTATGAAAACTCACCTGGTAAATCCTTCTCCAGGATCTTCCACTCCTCCTGAATTTTCTTTGCCCAATTCTTTGATGGCTGTAAGAAAGAGGGTGACAAAAATGTCGTTACATAGGTATTAAACTACAGATTGAAAAAAGAAAGCAATGCAATTCATCATCTGAACCTAGGCACCTGCTTCATGGAGGAACTATGGCCAGTATAGTGATGGTCTGAATGATCTTCGACGGTATCAAATTGTTTAAAAAGCCGGAACTTCCTCAGAATTTCATCTTTGACCTCTCCAGCGATTGCCTCAACATGGAATGTTGAACTACCATCAGCAGCTGCATTATTTTGATTTGGGGCAGAATAATCCTGAACCCAGGGGATATCAGCCACTTCTTCAGCAGCAGGATGTAAACCATGAAATGGATAAAAACTTTGTATTGTATGGTTCGTGAGAGATGCCTTCACTTTATTTTTAAGAGACTCCTGCCACAAGGGCATAGATGGGTCTTCTACAGGAGGATAATGTAATGCATCTGTATAAGTAGGATAATACGTACTACTTGCACCAACTTGCTTCTTTGCATTCTTGGAAATATAATTTCCCCAAATAGATGAATCAGTTCCATGAGAGGGCGGCACTGGCTCAAATTTATTTACATAACTATGATTAGTTGAACTACTTGAAGTAACTGGCTTCTTCTTACTTTTAAAAGGCTCCAAAAACCACCGTGATTTAGATGATTCTTTCCCAACAGGGAGATTCAGAGCACTCCCTCTATGCTTTGAAGCAGGTGATTTCTTTTTATTTTGGGCAACTTGTGAATGATACCAAGATGAAGACAGATCCATTTCGGGAGGGTGAATCACAGTATCTATTTGGGTTTGCATACTTGAACTACCCACTGAAGTTGACTTCATGTCGATGTGAGCAGGCTTTGATGACCATGAAGACGGTGATGAGTCTAAGCCATGAAGACCAGCAACATCCAAGTGCAATTGAGATGCCGTATATTGTGAACTATTTCCAGCAATTGGCTTTTTTTTACATTCAGTGAAATCTGGCAACCAAGGAATCGCTGCCTCTATTCCAGGAGGAATGTCCATCTTATCAAGATGGTCTTGCAAATTGGCATAATCATCAACATCCATGAAATCATCAGGATAACCATCAATATACTCATTATTATCATCAAAAGATAGATCAGAAGTATGACCATCGAGGTTGATTAAATTATGTGAGACTGGAGAAAAACTCTCAGAGGATTCAACTCCATTCACCGATCCAAGGGTTTCAACACCAGGAGCAAAAAAATAATTGGCCAAAGCTTCCTGATAAGTAAAATGAAATATAATAAGAACAAGAATCAGAAACAGCATGGCTACCTTGGATGTTTGTTGTATTCACAAAAGTCAACAGCTAGCTCATATTTAAAATGTTAATCACAAACCTGAGCTTGAAGATCATCATAACCATCAAAAACATCTTCTACTGCCTTCCCTTTGTTACTTGTGTGAACTTGTTCATCGATGAATATAACATCAGCTGAATCTCCTTCTTTATCTATATCAATCACATCATGCAGAATGACCTAGAAAGGGACAAGCACACTGCTTACTACAATCATTAAGCGATAATGAAGAAAATTTATAAGAGCTAGAGAACGCTAAAACTCAAATCATATGAGAGAACAACCACATTTTGTTCCAAATGAACATCCTATCCTATTATATTTCATCTATCTCAAATGTGTTCAATGAGATACAAAATAAAGTTAAGCAAGGAAAAGAAAGAAAAAGGAAGAAGCATACTCACAGGTGAATACGCATTTGACCAGGAGAAAAAAATTCAATAAGAAAGATTAACATTCACATGCATTTTTTGACATAAAAATCTAGATGTCTGAGTTAGGCAGCATTTTTTTGAGCCTTTACCAAATTACCAAGGTTTTCAAACATTTTATATGACATCTCTGTCAGCATCTTATGAATAAGTTTTCATGCTATAAGCATTTCAAATCTGCATTTTCTACTTTTTCAATTTGTGAATTGGCAACAAGCTCCCCACAAAGTGCCAACTATAGTTTGAGTGCAGATACTCTGCCGCCTCAATTGTCATTAAACTAACTGAGCACACATCACTGCGTGCCTGATAGTATCAAACAAAGACGTATGAAGGTTATTTTGTTATATACGTCTTAAAGTCAGTTGAATATTGTGCAATGATCGCATATTGTGTGGTAATTACACACAACTATAAGAAGTAGTTCCACCTAGAAGCATAACCAAATGGTGACATAAAAAGAAAGCCAACTCTCCTCAAGATAGAAAATAAAAGTTAACTTTCTCAAGACAAGGAGCCTGAAGGAAGGTCTAGCTATACAATGACAGCTCGGTTTAAAAAATCAAGAACATTTTATTTGCTAAATAGAGCTTAATTCTTCCCAACTTTTAAAAGAGTGGAAACGTACAGTTAATCCAGATGGAGAAACCACGCAAAAGCTAAAATTGTGAGTGAACTAGCTCAAACAACAGCAAAGTCCTAGGAGTAAAAGTGTAGAAGTGAAGAGATGCGCACAAGGGAGGGTTTCCTAGTACCTTCCTCAAATCAAGAAACAGACTTTCTTTTAATTTTGAATGAATGTGCAAAACATTTCACTTTGAAAAATTATGGGCAGAAATCCAGCTGGGAATCAAAAAACGCCATAATTTTGGTCAAATAGATTTGCAACCATTCGACTGAAAGGATGGTGTTTCCAACGAAACATTGTGTAGGATTCAACTAAAGGATAGTGTAGTGATTCACTGAAAGTTAAATGGTCCATTCCAATTGTTAATCAAATTTAATTGACTACCTCAATGGCTTCAATATTTGGTAAATAACAACAAAATATAAAACTTATACGGGATAACATGGTATACAAATAATTATCAGTTTAGTAGCGAAAGCCCCTATCAATCTCAAACTCTTCTTTAGTTTATACCAAGATTCATTATCGTACATTGTATATAATACCAAAACACTCCTAGTAAACTGTTTAAACTACCGCTAAACTCCTTTTAAATGAAAAATTCCAAAACAAGTATAAAACAAAAAAATAAATAAGGACTTCCCAATTTAGCACCCAAAAAAAAAAAAAAAAAACCTAAAAACGGAAAATTGCACTCTATTAGGCATTCTAAATCCCCAATATCGCAAAACAAAAAAAAAGGAGGAACTCTCTCTCAATCAAGACGCACAAACCTTATCAATTCCAAGCAATTTAAAGCTACTTACACCAAGATTAAGCTAACTAATACCTGCAGTAGAACACTAATCCAAACAAGAAATTTCCGCAATCCAAAGGGTACGATCAATAACGGAAAAGGAAAAACTAAAAGATTAATTTTTTTTTCCATGGATTCGTTTGGCGTGCAAATTAAGGCATGTGATCGAGGAAAGTAAATCGACCAATAATTTCAGAGAATCGAGTTGTAAAGGAAAAGGAATATGCTTTGTCTGGACCTCTTTCTTTCTGCGCAATTTCGGTGAACGGAAAATCGGGGGCGGGATTTCGACGACGTCGGGGTCCATCAACGCGGAGCTGTTGCCGGATAACACTCGCTTCCTGTTTGGGGAGCGAGAAAATGAGGGAAAATTAGAGAATGTTGGCTAAAATATTGAGAGAGAGAGAGAGACGGAGACGGAGAGTTTTAAAGTGAAAAGCGAGAGAGACACTGAAGACACAGACTTGGAAATCTTAGGTAGGTATTTGGCTAACGGCGGCGGCTTCATCGATCAGCTTCAAAGATAAACAGGGCGCTGGAGAGTGGCTGGCGGCTCAGCGACTCGACTCGAATATCAGATATGGTTTTTGGTTTTTCTCTGCTCCGTGGAGTTTTCTGATTGGAGAGAGAGAGAGAGAGAGATTGGCTTTGGTCTTTGTGGCTTCGCGCCTAGACAAGGAGATTACGATAAAACCGGGAGTTTTGCCCTTCTCAATAAATGCACCGGTTTAACTCATTAATTTCCATCTTGCCACTGTTAGACTACTCTTTAGCCATCTAGCGGTCTCGTTCCTCTACGGTCACTTCTTCTACAGACCCTTGCGTCTCCACTGAAAAATTGCCATCTCAACAAAATGTGATGAAAAATCATGATCAAAGCCGTCCATCAAATAAGTTTTTTTACAATTTTTTTTCAATTCTTACAAGATTGAAGACCTCTCAATGTTGTAAATCCCATACCCATTATTTATACATTAATGATTTGTCCATTTGATTTTGGTGTTTTTTAACCGTTGGATTTTTTTTCAATTTTTATACTTTGTTATGTTTGTAGTACACAAACCACGAAGGTGATAATAAGTCAATCAACAGTGGGGCCCATGAAATGAGATAATATTTAAAAAAATAAAAATAAAAGGAGAAAAAAACTGTCTTTGGATGATGGCTGCGATGTTTCCGAGATTAAGGAACAATGGAATGTTCCTTAAGTAATGCGAACCGTGGATCTTATTATTATTTAGGGGATGTACTAGATAGAACCCAAACGTGGGAAGCAAGCCAAAACGGAATCGAATTTTGTAGAAAATGCTAGAAGGAGCATGTTGATTGGACCATCCCAACTCTATGGCCTCTCAACCGTTGGATGGTGAATCAACGATGGGTAAGGTCAACTCACTCTCACCGGAACCGGGCCCATTGTTTTAATTTGGCAGAATAAATATCTCATAAATCATGGGATTATACAACAAACATTTTAGGCATTCCATAATAAGTTGCCTCCCATGCTCTGACTATTTTATTTGGGGAAACTTTACTAAGGTCCCCTGAACTTTCGGCCGATTTTGCAGACTCCTCCTGAACTTCAAAAACTCTCATTTTAGACCCTTAAACTTCAATTTTCTCTCACTTTAGACCCATCTGTTAGTTTTCAATGTTAAATGCCCATTATACCCCTACCCAGCCCACTTGAAATTCCGAAAATGCCCAAAACTACAGCACCCACCCCAGCCCAAAACGACACCGTTTTGGGCATTAAATTTTTTTTAAAAAAAAAAAAAAAAAAAGCAAAGAAAAAAAAAAAAAAAAAGGGAAAAAAGGGGGAGAAGGATCGGGCTTGGCCAAAATGGGGTGGCCGGACCACCCCATTTTTGGCCAAGGGGGTGGCCAAAACCACCCCCAGCCCCTTGGGGGTGGTCCGGCCACCCCAAATGCACCGATCCCCCCCCCCCCACCCCCCCCCCCCCCTTTTTTTATTTTTTTTTTCCTGCCAAGGGGGTGGCCGGGCCACCCCCTTGGCCATGGGGGTGGTCGAACCACCCCCAGATCGGCCTCCAGCCACCCTGATATTACTCATTTTATATATATATATATATATATATATATATATATATATATTGCTTTTAAAAAAAAAAATTTAATGCCAAAAACGACGTCGTTTTGGGCTGGATGAGTTGTAATTTTTAGGGATCCAAAACGGTGTAGTTTTAACGAGGGGTATAATGGGTATAAAAAAGTCAAACCATTAAATCTAACGTTGAAAACTGACGGAGGGGTCCAAAGTGAGAGAAAATGGAAGTTTAAAGGTCCAAAATGAGAGTTTTTGAAGTTCAGGGGGGTCTGCAAAATCGGCTAGAAGTTCAGGGGGTCTTAGTGAAGTTTCCCCATTTTATTTTATTTTAGGATTATATTCACTTTACCTCATGAAGTTTTATGAGTTTTTTAATTCGAACCCTAATATCTAAAAATTGGTAATGTACCCCCTTAGAGTTTCAAAAAATTTCAATTCAGACCCTTTGTTACTAATTTTCGTCTAATTGGACGGAAATCATCTCACGTGCCTTTCACGTGAGATTTTGATACCATCTATTCCAATTTTACTCTCATTAAAATCTATAAAATTACGCAATTACCTTCAATTTCAAAGGTTTTAATGAGGATAAAATTAGAATAGAAGGCATCAAAATTTCACGTAAGACGCACGTGTGATGATTTCTGTCCAATTAGAGGAAAATTAGTAACGGAGGGTCTGAATTGAAAATTTTTGAAACTTTAGGGGGGTACATTGCCACTTTTAAACATTAGGGTTCGAATTGAAAAACCTTTGAAATTTTAGTGGAGTAAAGTGAATTTTCCCCTTTATTTTATTTTTGGGTGTCTTGATGTGAACGGGGAACTAGCATTAAGAGTTTGAAGGAGAAAAATTAAAATAAAAAATAAAAAATTAGAGGGGTAAAATTCTAATTTTTTTTTTTTAATTATATGGACATTTTAAAAAAAAATTGAAGAAAAAATATATATATATGATAGCTTGAGCCTCCTATTGATGTGAAGTAGACTATTAGATAGAAGGATCGGGATTGTTTTAATTAAACCGGTAAGTTGTTTTTAGATGAGTAATTTTGTCTTCTTCTTTTTTTGGACAAATTTGCTTCTCTTAAAACAATTAACCGGTTAATTTTAGGATGGAGTTCTTTTAGGATAGAAATTTTCTCATTTCCTCAAATTCATTTAAAATAATGTCAAGTATCTATAAATATTTAAAAGACACATTAAATGTAGTCTAAATTAGTAAACTGCAAGACATTAGCAAATTAACCACGTTTGAAGTCTCTCTTTTGACATTTGAAGTAAAGGAACAACATAAGATGACAGCAAATTAACCACTTATTAGCAACTTTTGCTTTTCGAGTCAATCTTTTTTGAACTCTTTAATTGGAAATACTTCTACGTTTGGTGTAAACGGAATATCTACTTGATTTGAAAATTGTTTATGGTAAACGTTATTTATAGCCCAAAAAAGTTGGTTTTTTGTTATGAATCTAAAAGAATATTTTGTTTTATTGGGATTACCTTAGGAATGGTTAAAAAACATTTTTAATATCTAAAAATTGGGTGAAATTAAAAGCTGGCATGTTTGATAAACAAATTATAAAAATACTTTTTTTTTTTCCTTTTACTTTAAAAATTGCCAAAATATATTTTTGAGAAAATCTTTAAAATTAAGTTTTTTCTAAAAAAAACTCATTTTTACTTTAAAAATTCTACTTACTAACACAATGTTTGGGATTGCATTTGAGAAATAGAGCTTTTAAAAGCATATTTGAGATTGTGTTTAAAAAATATAGCTTTTAAGACAAAAAGAGTTTTTTTTGCAAAAGCTTACAAATGAAGCTTTTGCCAAAAGTGATTTTTTTTTTTTTTTGTCATTTTTTGGATTTTTGAATCATTAAAACGTTTTCAAAATTTTTTTACCAAATTGGAACTTTTTTCTTCAAATGGATTTTTTTTTTTCTTCTTTTTACATGTCTATACAAGAGGGGGGGAGAGAGATTCAAACTAGTGACCTCTACTTCATTAGGCGTGGTCTCAGCCGATTGAGTTACCTCTTGGGGACTTCTTCAAACAGACTTGTTGAGTGTTAAACGCATTTTTACACCTCTCAAACGCACACCTAAATAGGTCCTAAGTCGAAAAAAAAAAAAAAAAAAAATTCAGCAAAAGCTTCATTTTTAAGCTTCTACTAAAAGTGCGTTTTGACCATTTTTAAAATAAAAAATATAGATAAATACTTTTAAATTTTTTTTTATCAAATATGCCAGCTTTTGCTAACACAACTTTTTATGCACTAAAAATACTTTTTAAGCCTTTTAGCACAATTCCAATACTCTAAGGCTTCGTTTGGTTCACGAAATGTCTAGTCCATGGGAAAATAATTAGCTACTACTGGGAATAGAAGAGTGTGGAATATATGAGCTATTCATATTTCTTTGTTTGGTTATAACGCTGGAATAGACTAGTTAACATATTCCTTAGTTTGGTACAATGCAATATATTGGTGAATGGAATTATATTGCGATCAAATTTCTTAAAATACTCTTATAATACAAACACAATTTATATTATTAAGGACTTTCATTCTTTTTTTCTTTTTTAATTATGTTAGGTATGTGGCATTTTTATTTATTTTTTTATTTTTTTTTGCAATTATGCTACAAAGTTATTTATATAAAAAAATTATAGTTGGAGAAAACATAATCAAACTCAATCTTGAAATCAAAAAAATATAGTTGGATAATGTACAGAGAATCAAAAGAAATAATAATAATAAAAAAACTGATTATATATTTATATTTTATAAAAACCTTGTAGATTCTGTTTCTCCGTTAAAAAAAAAAAAAAAAAAAAAAAAAAAAAAAAACTGAGAAATGGTACAGAGAAGAGAGACGGAGAAACAGAATAAAAAAAAGCTACCGAAATTAAAAATAAAAAAAAATAGAGAGGCGGAGAGAAGAAAATTAGAGAGAAATGGTATAGGGAATCAAAAGAAATCAAAAAACATAATTTAAAAAAAAAAAAAAAAAAAAATTGAGAAACGATACAGGGAAACATTTGGTTTGCACTTGCAAAAGAATTGTACCTGAAGAATCAGAGAGAACAGAGAAAGAGAGATAGAGAAAGAAATAACGAAATATAGAGATGGAGAAAAGAGAAATAAAGAGATAGAAAAAGAGAGAGAACCAAATATAGAAAAATCAGAGAGAGAGAGAACAAAATTTGACCCCGTAGGGTTTTTTGTGGCAATTTACACGATTAATTTAATCTCATAAGAAATGATTAGCTAAGCCACTTATTTTTGAGTGATTTAGCTAACTTTGTGTGTATGAGATTAATAGTCCCATAAAAATAGACTATTTTCAGGAATAAAGTATTACCAAACAAATGACTAACTATACCTGGTGTTTGCTAATCCAATCTAAGGGTCTATTCTGCAAACTAAACGGTCCCTCATATAATTTAAATGCAATCTTAATCATGTATATATAAGCTCTCGGTATAAAATAAAGTTTTGTCAAAAAATTCAAACACAAATCGACTTAAAGACAATATTTGTCAAAAATAATTCAACTTAACTTTGAGGATATAACAGATCGGAAGAAACATGAAACTAATGGAGAAAATATGAGAGAGGAAAAAAAGGTTTATGACAGAATAATTTTTATAGGGAGTTTGATCGTACTTTTGTTCCCTTCAATAAGAGAATGGCACACTTACGTATAACACCAAACATGATAAACTTGAAAATACTATATTTTTCTCTATCATCTTCACTTTATCGACACAATCTTTAATCCCTCTTCATGATCATCGAAAGCTGCCGCCCTCTCCTCCACAAAATGCCACCACTTCTAGCTCCGCCATCGAATACTACGAACAATAGGAAAATAAAAAGGATTAAATACTTTTTTATCTCTTGTGATTTAATAATTTTATTTCTTGTCACATCGTATTATATTGTATTGCAGATGGTACTATAATAGTTAAAAATGGATATGATATATCCGTCTAACTTTCGTTCAAAATTTGACAAAAAATCACGAGATTACCCTTATGAAATCGACACATATTCATATACTTATTAAATTTTTAAAAAGTTATAAAATTATTAGAAACAATAAAATAAAATAAAAAAATGGAAAGGAGTTGCCCAAGCTACCCTTTTGGACAAGCCACCCCTAGCCAATTTCGGGTGCCCAAGGATGTTGGTTGAGCCACCCCCGTTTGACCTGTAGTGATTTCGGCCACCCTAGACCGGCGGATCTGGGTGACTGAACCACCATATCAATCATTATTATTATTATATTTATTTTTAACAATTCAATATTTATTTTATTAAAATTCGATATTTATCATTTTATTCTTCTATATTTTAACTGACATGTTAAAAACCGTATACTATCTTACAAAAAAAAAGAAAAAAACCGCATAGTAGCTATAGGAATTTTAGCCCCGTCCTTCCCTATAAACCCTCTTTTGTTTAAAACCCATCTCCTCACTTGAACCACAAGCAACTCATCCGGCAATGGCGTGTGCCTCCAGACGCTGCCTGACGACGCTTACACACCACGGCGCATCCCACCTATCTAATCTTCAGCGTCTCAAACCCCCGACTGCCTCTCGGTCGCTATGCTACTCATCCCTGATCGAAAGGGTCTGGACCTATCCCATTCAATTAAGCGGTCCCTATGATCCCAAGATGGAAAGGGAAAAGGCTATAATGGGCTACAGATTTAGCAAGCCTTCCAAACTGGAGCGCTGGCAGGTGGAGATGGAGGCGCTGAAGGCGAAGCTGAGGAAGAAGGAATTAAAGGAACGCCGTCAATCATCTTTCAAGCCCTCCGTTTTATTCTTTGTATGTGGCTTGTTTTGGGGAAAAGGAAATAACTTTCTGGGTCTAAAGCTATGTTTGTTTCTAGTTTTCTTTAGTGAGTTGGTAAATTGTGTCTTCTGCTTTAATAATGTGGTCTGATGGTGATGGGTAATATTTTGGTTTTGAATGATGGTAATAGGTTGGGAAGCAGCCTTATGAAGCTCTGAGAGGGGATATCATACACACTGAAAGACTTAATTTCGCTAATGTCAATGACAAGGTGCGGAGAAAGACTAATTTGTGTGTGCTTCTTTGGGTTTTTTTTTTTTTTTTTTTTTTAAACTATATATATATATATTCAATTGTGGAGGTATTTTGGCCTTCTTTTTGTTTTTTCTCCAATACCCAATGTTATATTTGATTTGTTTACCAAGTGGTCGATGTCGACACGATGCTCAATGGGGCAATTGGGATTTTGAAAAGTACATTAGCAGCACAAAGCACAGTATGATGCGGTTGAATAGTTTAGTTAGAAATATGCTGAAGAGAAGATAGGAAATGCTTGTGGAAGAAACATAGAGATTCTTGAGTAAATGAGTGGATAGGGCTTCTGCATTCAATTTAGTTTTTATCCTGAACCTCCATTTGGAGTAGGATTGGGAGATACATTAGTAGGATTGGGAGATACATTAGTTTCATCCTAGTGCGAACTCTACTTAATTATAGTGAGAAAAGTTTAATTTTAAAATATCAGAGGCCTGGCCATTGAATATGACAGATTGTTCTAGTTTTGTATAACGAGAATTTTGAAAACCAAACTGATAGAAATGAATAATTATAAGTTGAACTTCTTTTGCTTTCTGGCTTCCCCACAGATCCCTGTGGGCATTCTATGCAGTGTACACGATATTTAAGAATGGGAAAATCCAGATGAGAAATGTGGTAAAAGTTCATTTAGGTTGGATTCTCGCATGCTTTAGGCTAGATTCTCCATACTGATTGTGACAGAAGTACCTTTAGGTTTGCTCCTTGCTTTGGAAACTTTTTGGCCACAGGCTTAAGTTCCTTTGGGCAAGCTCACAATGAGTAAATTGAACCTGCTTGTTATGAACTTGATTTTGAGGCGATATATAAATGGGTGACCGACTAGGTGCATGTGCAATGTACCAATAAAACATTTTTGTTTTTGTTTTTTAATGTTACAGAATTAGTTCGACGTAAATGTATTGACATCAATGGGGGCATCCCTGGAAGAACAAGAACATGTTCGTAGTGGGGATGGTGATTGGATTAGAATTAATTAGTTGAGCATGAAAGTGTAAGCATTGGAGTCATATATTCCACATGAGGCTTCTTGTCTGGTTGTTTTACGTTGGTTGAAAGGCTGAAAAGAGGTGAATGCAAAACTAAAATTCTACTCTGAGAATCGAAACACTTAAGTTACTTGAATCTAAACAAGATAAGTTTATGAAAATTAATTAATTATACTGCTGAAGTGAAATGCTAAAGTTACCTAGGTTGTAATGATAGCTTTCTTTTCTCTTGCAAGAGTGTCTAGTGGACTAAGGTCCTTTGAATGCGGCTTTTTTTGTTTGGCCTACGGCACTAGGAAAGATTACCATGGACAATCTTAGGAAGCAACATGTCATTATGGTAGATAGGTGTTGTTTGTGTAGAAGAAATAGGAAGTCTATGGACCATCTTCTTCTTATATGTGAAGTTGCTTGTGCCTTATGGAATGTTTTTTTTTAAGTCGCTTTGGGCTGTTGTATGTTATGTGTAGACGAGTTATTGACTTGTACGTTTGTTGATGGACTGCTGGTAACACTCAAGAGTGTTGCGGCGTGGAAGATGGTGCCTTCATGCCTTTTGTGGTATCTATTGAGAAAAATGAATTGTAGAAGTTTTGAGGACCGTGAAAGGACTTTGAAGGAACTTAAGTCTTGGTTCTTCAATACTCTGTATATTTGGACATTTGCACTTCTTTCTCCTTTGATTCTTAGTTATCATGATTTTCTTATTCTTTTTTCTCCCTCTAGCTGTGTGTTTTATTTAGTATACTTCATATATATATACACACACACACACACTGAAGTTACTTGATTTTTTAAATGTGACAACTTATATTAGCCCTTGCACTTTGGCTCAAGTGACAACTAGTGGTTTAGGGTTAAATGTCCTAGATTCAAATCTTTCCGGTGCAAGAAAGGGGTCTTACATTTCACCTATTTGAACTTTACCCTCAATGTCAATTATCTCCAACTTTCAATTGAAGAAATTCCCCCTTGACTTTAAAAGGTTTTTCAATTTGGCCCCTTGTCAATGAATTTTTGTCAATTACTCACTTGAATCTTTTTTCTGAGCTACTTAGTTGAAATCCTATGTGATAAACATAAGACCTTATATAATATGCATGCAACTTTTACATGTTTATAGTTATCATATATATATTGCGCTGAGTCATCAATAATGGCTTTTTAACTATCGAGGACAAAATAATTGGTGTAGAACTCTAAAACCCCATCACTAAATGCCAATAGTCACATGCACCTCACGCTTGATCTTGGTTTGCTAGTAATTTATGGAAATTTATCTATTGAGGGACCAAATTTACATACCCTTTCAAGCATGAGGGAGAGTGGAATTGCTTCAATTGAAAGTTAAGGAGGTAATTGACATTGGGAGTAAAGTTTTGGAGGTTAAAGCATAAATATGCCAAAAAAAAAAACCGAAGATTAAAAAAAATTCATAATCAAGATTAAATAAATTTATAAGGTTTTGAAGCCATTGCAGATATATCCTTTTTTTTAAAAAAAAAAAAAATCTTTGAAATGCAATAGGTATCCATCACCCATTTGAGTGAATACAAATCCCTAGGATGCATGCAATCATCTGACTCACTATTGACTTACACTGATATTGGCATAGTGGCATGAAAGATGTAATTTCGGGCTACCAAAAAGGGGGTTGCAATTGCAAAAGAATTTAAGTCGAAGTTCAGTGCTAAAATCTCAAATGTGTCATTGAAACCTAAAAGACTATCTTGTGACAATGTTTTGATTTAGGAATGGCAATGCCACAGACAATCTTCCAAAGATTATGATATCACTTGAAACAACATAGATCCAGTGGGCAAATTAATGATTGGAAAGTACCGACATAGTCATTATCAATTGATACTATTGAAATTTTCATGTGGCTGGTAGGATGTGTAATCTAAAACTATTCTCCATGCATACACACATTAATATTAACTGCTGTAAATGTTCGTATTTGTCTATGATATGCTGTGAAACTTGTTATTACTTGCAGGTGTATTTTGTCAAGGTTGCCTTACTTTCACTTGATAAGTATCATCTCACCATCCGTCGGAAGAACCACCAGTTTCTGAGAAGAGCATATGTTGAGGCAGTCATTGTGGATCAAGTAAGAAAAACATCTAATTTTCGTCTTATACATTACTTCTCTTGTAGTGATTACATGATATAAACCCTTTTTTTTTTTGGAGGGGGGGGGGTGGGGGGAGATGCTATTGGACAAAGTGGCATCTCTTCCCAATGTTAGGGGATGGAGAGTGAGGTCACGTGTTCAATCTCGCGTGGGTGCGTGAGTGAGGTATTTACCTATAAACAATAAAAGTTTATTTCAAAGCATGAACAGCTCCCCTGGTGTGTTCTTTTTTTTTAATAGAAATCTAAGGATTTCATTGATTAAAGATCAAGAGTATGAACTTTTACAGTACAAAGCATAAAGCTTTACAAAATCATAGCCACATGCTATGGGGTTACAAAGTCATAGATACAAACAAAAATTATTACAATCAAATGCTATCTATGACTTCAATCTTCTACTAAACCATATGCAAATACAGTTAACGTGCAGATCTGCTCCCAGCATACTAGATCTAAGACATGAGTAGTCAAATTTTCTAACAAAATTTATTTAAACCGGCCATGAGAGATAACCCCTCACACCGAACTATCTAGGCCGTGAGAAATAATCCTTCACACTTAATTATTTTTCCTCGTTCATGAGGGCAGATCTAGAGAGAAAAACCTCTTATTCAAAACAAAAAACACAAATAACTAGCAAGCAGCAGCAGCGGTCGGAAAGGAGATGAATGGCACAACACGGTGGAAGGTGGACGGACGCATAGCGGAGAGGCCGAAGTTGCTATTCTGGTCGGAGAATACCTACAAATATAAAAAAAAATAAAAAATAAAAAATAAAAACCAGCAGGGGAGGGGAAGGGTAAGAGCAGGGAGTAAAAGGGGAATGTGAGAAGAGGAGGGAGCAGATTTACTCCCACCTCCTCTCAAAACTGTTTTCTAAGAAGAAGGGCCGAGAGACAAATTCTAGGGCTCCCCCGGTGTGTTTGTAGTATTTGTCCATCGTGATGATTAGAGATAATGCTTTCTCCTTATTTTTACTATGCTTAATTTCTGAAGCCTTTTTTTTTTTTTTGTGCAGATGCGGATGCAGCCATTTGGCAAGGTGAGTACTTAGTTAAGAGAAGGAACGAAGGAAAATGAAGAATTTCAGCCCAAACTAATTAGCCTTGACCCTTGAAAAGGGAAACATCTCTGGGTCAGATGTGAAACCTGTTCACATAGAACTTCAAAACATCCATTTTATTTCAAAAACATCAGTAACATGCGAGGCATGCAGTTGGGAAATCGATACTGGACAAAGAATATTAACATGGATGAATTGATTTCAAAATTGGTATCAAATAAAATTACAACTTTAGAAAAATAGGAATATAAAGAAAAATGGAGATTACTTAAGTTGGGGTAATAAAAAAAAGGAGAGTTGATAGTATTAGACACTTAAATCTAAGCATCATTGATGTCTACATCTTTGTAGGAGTCCTCTGTACATTTAAGGTGAGCATACATGATACACCCATGCATGTTTAAGTTCATGGTAGATTCAAATTATCTAATATCTTCCACTTTGGTTTTCTTGTTAGGGTTTTACAAAGCTGAGGGTTCTTGATTTTGGCCTGGTTGACAAACGGAAGCTTAATCTTGTTTAGGGAAGCGGAAAAGGAATCAAAACCTACAGAGGGAATGTTGCAGTTTTTGCTTGGGAGTGCTACACTACGGTTACCTTCATATATTCCAAGTTCCGGATGTTTTATACTAATAGCATCTTTAATGTATATTTTCTCAGTTAGAGAGCTTTTTGTTGGTTTCCTTCCATAATGGATTTAAGTGATAATTAAGAAATTAGCACATCATATAACTTTCACATATTACAGGTTTGCTAGCCCAACTCTTTCTGCTATATTAGTCTTTACCTCCTTTTGGTTAGACACAATTTTCTTCCAAACTAGGTTAGAGGAACTTTCTTTAATTTAGTCTATAAAAATGTCATGTGTCTATTTGTGTGTGATGTGTACATGCATTTTTAATGGCAAGGACAATAGACACGTCATACATGACATTTTTATAGATTGAGTTGAAGAAAGTTCTTCCCTCTTAATTTAGATGAAAACCTTGTCCCTTTTAGCAAGCATTATCTTGACTAGGTTAATCTTGGTCATGCAATGCATTTTTAATTTTTCCAAGATCCCCTCATCCTTTTAGCTTTGTGTTCATCATGTAAGGCAGTTTAAAACATTCTGCAGCAAAATTTATCAAATAATTTTCTTGGTAGTCTGAGCAGGGAAACCAACATATTAAATCTTCATCAATCTTATCAGGAAACCAGGAACTTTGGGCTGGTTGCTTGGTGGGCTAACATCCAAGATACCCTCACCCTTGGCCGAGCTAGTTATTGCTTGTAAGGAATATTCACATAATTTTTGAGATTGCGTCGTGCAGTAGAGCTTTTAAAGTCAAAAATAGCTTCTTTTTTTTTTTTTAAAAAAAAAGGACTTAATTTTTTTTTTTTAAATGTGTGTTTTAGTCATTTTTTTTAAATAAAAGTCTGTTTGGGTGCGCATTTGAGGGTTTAAAAGTGTATTTAACACTCAAAAAGTTTGTTTAAAGAAAAAAAAAAAAAAATCGTTTGGTAAAAAAAAATTGAAAATGCTTTTAAAAGTCCAAAAAGCTTAAAAATGATAAAATACACTTTTGGCAAAATCGTTTAAAAAAATAAAAATTGAAACTATGCTAAAGCATTTTTTGACTTAAAATCTTTATTTTTCAAATGCAATCTCTCAAGCATGCTCTAAAAAAGTCAAAAATAATAATAATAATAATAAAAAAATTGAAATATTTTACCAAACATGACAGTTTTTTGTTTGGTATAGTTTTTTAGGTATTAAAAGTGTTTTTTTTACCTTCCCTAATGCAATTTCAAACAAGATTTTTTATATATATGAGTAATGCTAGGTATCATTTTTTTATCCTCTTAAAACCCTTTTAAAGCTGATGTGGCTTTTCAAAATCACCATTGGATCAAAATTCAAGTATGATTTATCTAAAATTTAAAGGTGATTTTAAAAGCCACATTAGCTTTAGGAAGATTTTAAGAAAATAAAAAGATGGTATCTACCATTATTTTATATATATATATAGAGAGAGAGAGAGAGAGAGAGAGAGAGAGTGTAATGCTAAGTACCATCATATATATATATATATATATATTAGGTTATCAAGTTTTTAAAATATGTATATATTAGTTCGCATTTTTGCTATTATTTGTACTATTTCGTCTAAAATAAGATGTATGCCACCCCTTGTGTTTTTAGTGACATGGCTAAGAATTTAGATTCTGCATCACATTCTTATGGATATAGATCGATACCGAGCAAAATATTAGATATTGTGAATTTGTAGTATTTTCGAGTGTACGGTAACCTTTACTTTATTAAGAGTGGATTGAGCTAACCCTTAGAGAATATTTTAACTGACATATTAAAAAACCGTAGAATACCCATAGGAATTTTAGCACCGCCCTTCCCTATAAACCCTCTTTTGTTTAAAACCCCTCTCCTCACTTGAACCACAAGCAATTCATCCGGCAATGGCGTTGGCCTCCAGACGCTGCCTGACGACGCTGGCACGCCACGGCGCATCCCTCCTCTCTCATCATCAGCGTCTCAAACCCCCGACTGCCTCTCGGTCGCTATGCGACTCGTCCCTGATCGAAAGGGACTCGGCCATTCCCACTCAATATCGCCCTCGCTTTGATCTCACTATGGAAATGGAAAAGGTTCTAATGGGCTACAAATTTAACGAACCTTTCGCGGTGGAGCTGGAGTCCTGGTGGCAGGTGAGGGTGGAAGTGAAGGAGGAGAAGGAGAAGGAGAAGGAGACGAAGAAGGAACGCCGTCAGTATTTCAAGCCCTCCGTTTTATTCTATGTATGTGGCTTTTTTTGGGGGAAAGGAAATAACTTTTTGGGTCTAAAGCTATGTTTGTTTCTAGTTTTCTTTAGTGGGTTGGTAAATTGTGTCTTCTGCTTTAGTAAGGTGATCTGATGGGTGATATTTTGGTTTTGAATGATGGTAATAGGTTGGGAAGCAGCCTTATCACGCTCTGAAAGGGGATATCATATACACTGAAAGACTTAATCACCCTAATGTCAAGGACAAGGTGCGGAGAAAGACTTATTTGTGTGTGTTTCTTTGGTTTTTTTGTTTTTCTTGTTTTTTTTTTCCTTCAATACCCATGTTATATTTGATTTGTTTACCAAGTGGTCGATGTCGACACGCTGCTCAATGGGGCAATTGGAATTTTGAAAAGTACATTAGCAGCACAAAGCACAATATGATGCGGTTGAATAGTTTAGTTAGACATATGGCGAAGAGAAGAAATGAAATGCTTGTGGAAGAAACATAGAGATTCTAGAGTAAATGAAAAAAAAAAAAAAAATTGTAAGGAACTTTCAGAAAAGTTTGTGCAAGCAGATCCTGCTTATGAGTGGATAGGGCTTCTGCATTTGATTAGTTTTTATCCTGAAGCTCCATTTGGAGTAGGATTGGGAGATACATTGGCTTAATCCTAGTGCGAACTCTACTTAATTATAGTGAGAAGAGTTTAATTTTCAAATTTCAGAGGCCTGGCCATTGAATATGACAGATTGTTCTAGTTTTGTATAATGAGAATTGTGAAAACCAAACTGATAGAAATGAATAATTGTAAGTTGAATTTCTTTTGCTTTCTGGTGTCCCCACAGATCCCTGTGGGCATTCTATGCAGTGTTCATGATATTTAAGAATGGGAAAATTCAGATGAGAATTGTGGTAAAAGTTCCTTTAAATTAGACTCTTGCATGCTTTAGGCTAGATTCTCCACACTGTTTGTGATAGAAGTTCCTTTAGGTTTGCTCCTTGCTTTGGAAACTTTTTGGCCATAGGCTTAAGCTCCCTTGGGCAAGCTCACAATGAGTAAATTGAACCTGCTTGTTATGAACTTGATTTGAGGCAATATATAAATGGGTGACCGACTAGGTGCATGGACAATGTACCAAAAAAACATTATTTTTGTTTTTGTTTTTTAATGTTAAAGAATTAGTTCGATGTAATTGCATTGACATCAATGGGGGCATCCCTTGAAGAACAAGAACATGTTCACTGTGGGGATGGTGGTTGGATTAGAATTAATTAGTTGAGCATGAAAGCGTTAGCATTGGAGTCATATATCCCACAGGAGGCTTCTTGTCTGGTGGTTGTTTTACATTGGTTGAAAGGCTGAAAAGAGGTGAATGCAAAACTAAAATTCAACTCTGAGAATCGAAACACTTAAGTTACTTGAATCTAAACAAGATAAGTTTATGAAAAAATAATTGATTATACTGCTGAAGTGTAATACTAAAGTTACATAGGTTATAATGATGGCTTTCTTTTCCCTCGGAACAGAGTCTGGTGGACTAAGGTCCTTTGAGGGTGGCTTTTTTTGTTTGGACGACGGCCCTATGAAAGATCCTTACCATGGACAATCTTAGGAAGCGGCATGTCATTGTGGTAGATAGCTGTTGTTTATGTAGAAAAAATAGGAAGTTTGTGGACCATCTTTTTCTCAACTGTGAAGTTGCTTGTGCCTTGTGGAATTTTTTTTTTTCAGTCGCTTTGGGTTGTCGTAGGTTATGCGTAGATGAGTTATTGACTTGTATGTTTCTTGGTGGACTGTTGGCAACACGCATAGTATTGTTGCGTGGAAGATGGTGCATTTGTGCCTTTTGTGGTGTCCATGGAGGGAAATGAATAGCAGAAGTTTTGAGAACCGTGAAAGGGCTTTGGAGGAGCTTCAGTCGTTGTTCTTCAATGCTCTGTATATTTGGACATTTGCACTTCTTTCTCCTTTGATGCTTAGTTATCATGGTTTTTTTGAGTGAAGACAAATCCCTAGGATGCTCACAATCATCTGACTTACTGTTGACTTCCACCGATACTGGCAGTGGAATGAAAGTTGTAATTTCTGGCTACCAAAAAGGGGGTTGGAATTGCAAAAGAATTTAAGTCAAAGTTTAGTGCCAAAATCTCAAATGTGTCACTAAAACCTAAAAGATTATCTTGTGACAATGTTTTGATTTAGGAATGGCAATGTCAGAGACAATCTTACAAAGATTTATCACTTGAAACAACATATAGTCCAATGGGCAAATTATTGATTGTAAAGTACCAACATGGTCATTATCAGTTGATACTATTGAACTTTTCATGTGGTTGGTAGGATGTGTAATATCAAAAACTATTCTCCATGCATACACACATTAATATTAACAGCTGTAGATGTTCGTATTTGTCTATCATATGCAGTGAAACTTGTCATTACTTGCAGGTGTATTTTGTTAGGGTTGCCTTCCTTTCACTTGATAAGCATCGTTTCATGATGCATCTGAAGACCGGCCAGTTGCTGACAGATGCATATGTTGAGACAGTCTTCGAGGGCCATGTAAGAAAAATATCTATTTTTCTTCTTATAAAGTACTTCTCTTGCAGTGATTACATGATATAGACCCTTTTTTTTGGGGATGCTAGTCTTATACCCTTTGCGTTGGGTAAGTTGTAGTTATCTATCAATGATATACTTCAGCAATAGTCCTTGGACAAAGTGGCATCTCTTCCCAATGTTAAGGGATGGAGAGTGAGGTCACGGGTTCAATCTCGCGTGGGACACAGCTCCCCCCGGCAGTGTGTTTGTAGTGTTTGTCCTTCGTGATGATTAGAGATAATGCTTTCTCCTTGTTTTTACTATGCTTAATATCTGAAGCAGTTTTTTTTTTTTTTTTGGTTACAGATGCAGCTATTTGGCAAGGTGAGTACATAGTTAAGAGAAGGGAACAAAGGAAAATGAAGAATTTCAGCACAAACTAATTAGCCTTGACTCTTGAAAAGGGAAACATCTCTGGGTCAGATGTGAAACCTGTTCACATAGAACTTCAAAATATCCATTTTATTTCAAAATCATCAGTGACATGCGGGGCATGCAGTTGGGACATCGACACGGACAAGGATTATTAACATGGATGAATTGATTTCAAAATTGGTATCAAATAAAATTGCAACTTTAGAAAAATGGGAATATAAAGAAAAGTTGAGATTACTTAAGTCGGGATATAAATAAAAGGAGGAGGGTTGATAGTATTAGACACTAGACTTAAATCTAAGCATCATTGATGTCTACATCTTTGTAGAAGTCCTCTGTACATTTAAGGTGAACATACATGATACACCCATGCATGTTTAAGTTCATGGTAAATTCAAATTATCTAAAATCTTCCACTTTGGTTTTCTTGTCAGGATCTTACAAAGCTGAGAGTTGTTGATTTTGGCCTGGGTGAAAGTGATCGGTTTCATCTTGTTTAGGGAAGTGGACAAGGAATCAAAACCTACAGAGGGAATGTTGCAGTTTTTGCTTGGGAGTGCTACACCTCTGGTTACCTTCATATATTCTAACTTCTGGATGTTTTATACTAATAGCATCATTCTTTCAGTTGGTTTCCTCCCATAATGGATTCAAGTGATAATTAAGAAATTAGTACATCATATAACTTCACATATTACAGGTGTGCTAGCCCAACTCATTCTGCTATATTAGTCTTTACCCCCTTTGCCATGTAATGGATTTTTAATTTAGCTTTGTGTTCATCATGTAAAGACACTTTAAAACAGTCTGCAGCAATTTATCAAATAGTTTTCTTGTTAGCCTGAGCTGGGAAACCAACATATTTAATCTTCACTATTTTATTTGTTTATCATATTCATCAATGTTAACAGGAAACCAGGAACTTTGGGCTGGTTGCTTGATGGGCTAACATACAAGATACCCTCACCCTTGGCCTAGCTAGTTATTGCTCGTTAAAGAGTATTTACATCTAACTTAGCAAGTATTTAGATAAAGAATATATTTTCTGTTTTAGTTATCAGCTTTTTCAAAGCCCCTGTATCTAGCTTTGCATTTTAGCTGTCAATTTTCACTATTTCATTTAAAATAGTGAAAATATATATATACAAAATATTTCCCATTGATGATTTCGATCAATCGCAATCGGAATCTTAAGCTATGATTTAGAGAGAGCTTTCAAGGTAAGAGAAGGGGACCCTCAGAGCACTGTAATGGCAGGCTTATCTTGACTCGGTGGATTGACTCGGCGAGTTGTTCAAATAATGTAATAGAGATTTTTTGTTGGTAATCATACGAAGTCTTTGATTTGGACACGTTTGGAAGAGAAAAATGGAGGGAGTATTGAGGGGGTGAAGATAAATAGCACGCCAGCAATTTTTTTTTTTTTTTATTAAAATATTTTTTAAAAAAATATTTTGCTGCTTGGCGTGCTTAGCACGTGGTGTGCTTTGAATCACACCACGGCCCTGATTGAGGAGGACAAGCATGGAATGAGATTTGTGGATAAAAAGATTGAAAACCTGAACGTAAGGCTAACAAAATGTTTAAAAAAAAAGAAAAGCAAAGTCGGCTACTTGGAGAAGCAACGTCTATGAAACCACCAACTCTTTTTTGTTTGCTCCCTCAAAACAATTTATCAAGAAATGGTGAGAGATTTTTTTTTTTTTTTTTAATGTCCCCTCAGAGCTAAATTTTTTTTATGTGGAATGTGAAAATTTGATGGTGGAAACATGAGGGCTAGAGTGAAAATCCAGTAATATATATATATATATATATAAGATGGGTTTTCTTTCCCCTATATTTTATGTGAAAAGAAAAAAAGATATGGCCAAACAAATGATTCATCCTTCAATAGGATATCATAGAGGACCAATCCATTGATGGGTACAACAAGCGTGGTTGTGTGGATAGCAAGCATGAATTGGGGGATTTCCAACAATTAAGTATGCAAATAAATTGTACGCGGTGAAAAAATTCATATGAAATTTATTTGTTCAAATAAATATTAGATTATCATGCCACTTATTTGAGTAAATGAATCTAGTATAGACTCTCACAATAAATGTCTTATTGTTGTAGATCCTTATCTATTATATCTAAAAGTTTTTATGCACATTTAATTGAGAGGAATGTTAGGCTAACAAATAAATTTTACAGAAAATTTTTTACAAACTGATGTGGCACAACATGATTATCTATAAGATAATTTCAAATTTTGAAAAACCTAATCATATTGTGCCACATCAGTTTGTAAAATTTTTTTTATAAAATTTGTTTGTAAACCTAACATTCCTCTTTAATTGAAGAAGTTTCATGTTTTAAAGTCGATTCAAAATTTTGAATTGGGGGAACAAAAATGTCTCACTTCAGCTAGATACGAATATGTTAACTTGTTTGTAAGAAATTCTCCTCACTTCCAAAGATTAAGACTTGATCAGCAGAACTGATGCATCATCATGACCCTATACAAAAATCTAAGAGCCTCGGGAATATGATTTGATGGTTACAATTTGCAACTATCGGATCAAATGATTTTGGGACTATTTTTGATTTTATAAGTTCATCTTCAGCCAAATTCACCTCTTTCTATTAAGCTTTTAAGATGGTGAGTGATATAACATAAGCCAAAGCCAAAGCCAACTAGTGTATTGTATGGCTTAGAGTTTTCATTACTTGCCAGTGGGGAGTGAAATCTCTTTTTCACCCAAAAGCAGATAGAAAAAAAGGAAATTGAAGAAGGCCATTGCTTTGTATTGTCCTAATATCATAGACCTGAATAGAGCACTAATGACACCAATTGTAGCGTGTACCACACGCCCAAACGTGAGCGTGGGGGCTTCCATCTTCAGGAAGAAGATACATATAAATCAATCTGCATATAATCTCCTCTAGAAAAGAAATGAAGTTGACATGAGAGGAGGATGGAGATGGAGTGCCAGCCCCTCCATTATTAAGATTCCTTCGGATGCTTCTTGGGAGGCGTGTGCTCCTCTCATGCCTAGTGGGCCCTAAATACAAGCCAATCACCCATTCCTCCCAGTCCCTCTATAAATACAGCACCCATTTATGCAGATCATATAAGCAGCAAATTCATACACAAACCTCAACAATCCCCTCTCTGCATTTCACTTTTCCAACACTCTTTTGCTCAATCAACCATGTCGGACAAGTGCGGCAACTGTGACTGCGCTGACAAGAGCCAGTGCGTGTAAGTTCTTCTTTCCATTACACTACTTATGCATGCATGTGTAGTTCTTCTTATAAATATGTTTATGTTTGAGTCAAAAAAATAACATGAACTTGGATGGAATCACAGGAAGAAGGGAAGCAGCTATGGCCTTGTCATAGTGGAGACTGAGAAGAGGTAAAAAGGACTTCAAATTTATGTATTTGCATGGGATTTTTTTTGCTTTGATACATAAATTGATGGGTGTCTTGTTTTGCAGCAACATCAACACTGTGGTGATGGATGCTTCAGCAGCAGAGCACGATGGGAAGTGCAAGTGCGGTGCTAGCTGCGCCTGCACAAACTGCACCTGTGGCCATTAATAAGCACACATATATATATACAATACAATAGTGATGGGCATGTATGTGGGATCATCATGTGCCTCATTAATAATGTGGTTGTGATGAATATGTGTCTTTCATCACACTGCTTTGTGCTTTCTTCTTTCTTCTTTGTTTGTGTGTCAGTCAAGTCATGTGTACGTGTCTGTTTTCAGCTTTCATAGTCATGTAACGGCCATCTCTGTGGCCTTGTGTTGTTAAATGGAGTTGTGATATATTTATATATATATGCTCTGCTCCTAGCTATTTCCTTTCTAATTATTTCCTCTATATACAAGAACAAAGGCATTAAACTTAAAAGACAACTCTTTCTGGATCGAAATCTCCAGCAATTCTGTTATTCGGATTGTTAACGATTGGAGCAACAAATATAACAGAGTTCTTATGAAGATCACTTGCCCGCCCTCTGTTTGAAGGCAGCATTTTCTTGACCTTTCTACACGGTGACATCTCAGAATAATATGGTGCTCAAAAAAGAAAGCAGACAAAATGTTAAATCAAAGAAATAATCAAAAGATTTTGGTAAGTATTAAAAATGAATGACAACAAAAAGGTTGAGAAATCAACGATAGAGCTTGGTGAGGTGGGCCACGGGCCTCATGAATAAGTTTTATAATCTCACTAGGAGAAAATCCTTAGAACTTGGAGATAAATTGATCATCAGATTTTACTTTAATATAGACCAAAGGAATAATTCCTTGAAAAGCTGGTGCTGCTTGCCTTGGGTTTTGAGTGGTTGCAAGAAATCCATCCTAATCCAGCCATCCTCATGACTATTTCTAAATTACTTCTCAAAAAAACATCCAAAATATGATCCACTTATATTTTTCTGGGAAGTTTGTGTAGTTAATTATGTTCTCTCAAATGTAATTGTTAGATAAGCAATCCAGCATGCATTAAATAGCGGTCTGCCCCCCCCAAAAAAAAAAAAGTCAAATCCATGGAATATGGATAGCATATGGGCTGTGAACACTAGCATGATTACCATCGGAAACAATTTTCTATTGAATTGCTTCCAAAAAATACTAACTTTGCCAATGACAAACCATATACCATGCTTGGTAGTAACTGGAAAGGAATTAAAAATCAAGAAAATTTGCAATAATTATTGGGTCAGAGCATCCCTCTGCTTATTAAGTCAACAAGAAAAACATGTGAAAATCCATTAATAAATAGATAAGACAAACACCAATACCAATGGAGTAGATCCTCACTCCTATATGTATTTTGGCTACTTTCGGTTTCTATCAACAAAATACAAGTAATGAGCTTGTGGGTGCCGATGCATCCAACGGTAAAGAGAAGCTGCCTGTTCTCACTTTATTCCAAATTTTCTAAAATCATGTGGTATGTGTAATCCAAAAATTAGTAGTTTGCACTTTAAACTTGTTTTCGTCTTCATATAATCAACTCAACTATCTCTTTAAACCTCAAACATTGAAGCCCTCTGCACGAAGACACGTTCGATGAGCCTCAATCCATTTGGCACAAGCTTCTTCACCGTGCTGCACGATGCACTCATCTCTCAGCTTCTTAGTATCAGGGCAAGCACAGCAGATCTTCTTCTTTGGCTTGGACTCTGGACTAGTTTTAACAGATGACCCTTGGTTTTGCTGTGAAGTTGGCGAACCTAAGGCAGAGGAAGTATTATCTATGGACAGCTCACCCATTCTCACAGACCCTTGAAGAATAAAATACTGAAATGAAGCAAGAGAACAAAATTTGAAGAGTAAACATCAATTCAGAGCAGAGCAAAAGATAAAAGAGGAAAAAAAAATGCAACTACTACATATGACATGGATATTTAGAATAGCTTTTAAATCCAGTTTTCATTCTGTTTCTCCAGTGCCAGTAAAGTAACAGAAGAAGACGAGAAGCAATAATTTCTTAGTGATCTTCCTCATCAAGACTATGAAAGGGAGCTTTTACTTTATACATGAAGAACTTTAGCAAGATATGGACCCTAGATCAAACATAGATTAATTGTCTCTTATTTGCCATTTATGTTCGCCAATTGATGTCTTAAAAATCAAGTTGACACAGCGCAAAACATAAAATAATCAACTTTGTCGAAGCAAGTGCAAGAAATCTTATTTAAGAGGTGCATCTTACAACTGAAATTTGGATAAGAGATTGGAAGCTTGGCAAAAAATATACTGAAGATAAACTACATGGGACAAAACAAAAGGGAAAGAGAAGAAAAAGAATCATGACCCATTTAGTATTCACTTGGATACAGCTCAAAAGCATAAAACAACAAAGGTAATTATTTAGGTCCATACACCAATTTTTTTTTTTTAACAAAAAGATTGCCTCACAGACAAATGAGAAAATAGTATTACTTAAATAACAAAATTACAAAATGTAAACCAAAAAAATCAAAATGGTATGTTCTTGTTCCATTTCAGTTAGAAATAAAATTTTCCAATATCACCCAAAAAGAATCCTACAACCGGTGACAAAGAGAATATAAAGCAACTCTCAACAAATAAATTGAATTTATCACATTTACAACTCCAATACACATTATGTAATGCAAAGGCCTATTACTCATTCCCTAATGACTACATAATTTTTTTTTTTTGTTTGAAGGACCCAAGCATTGATGTTAGATCTGTTCATCAGATTGTTGGCACTGATGATTATTAGGTTTTAAGAATAGGCAAGCAGCCTTAGTGGCATCATCCTATTTCATTCATATTGAGCAAACTCCACTTACATAAGCCTAAATCCAGACTACTTGAGTTTAAAATCTTAAATCAGCCTTAACTTTGTTAAGCAGCATTCAGTAGTAGAAAGGACTAAACCAATGTTGAAAAACATTTCACCCAAGTTCATGACAATGGCCCCAGCTATTTCCTGAGCTTGCATACTTAACTGAAGAAAACTAAAACCTAAAGAAAGCCTTACTGAAATATTTCAGCACCATGCCAGTATGGTAGCGTTTTGGCATTAACATCACCAGTTCTTTTAATACCATTTCCATTTTTAACTTTTCTTTGATGATTTCTTACCCATCACCCTCATTTTACTTTGTTCCTTACTGGCCCACATGCCCAAAAAATTGTAAGAAACATATATTATTTTCTTTAACGTTCTGAAAAAAGCACATCCAATCTACAGTGAAACAAAACAAGAAAACAGAATGAAATTCTTTGAGATAACCTGTTGTGAGGGTTTACCAACCAAAAAAAATCTAGGAGCACTGCTAATTTTCCATAGGCAAACAAGGCCTTGGATAAGTCCAAAAATTAAAGAGGCGTGAACCCGTGTGGGCTTATCATCAAACAGGTAATGGGCAAGATTTGATTCAACTTCCCAATCACTCCCACATGCAGAGCATCAAAAAGCTCCTCAAAGCAACCAAACAAGAATATGAAGACAAACAAAACAAGCATCAGAAACCAAAAATCTATGCAGCAAACACCCAAACTCCACATATATTCCTGTAATAGCTGCAAAACTAAAACACAAACACAAAGCAAGGCATCGTTTGCAGCCATTTGCTTATATACATAAATACGAATTAGAAATCTGCATAGGCCAAAGAAAGCGAATGAGGGACAGAAAAGCTGACCGTTGAATAGGGGAAAGAAAAACCCAGGAACTGTTCGTTGGCGTTGTAGAAAGTTGGGGCTTAAGCGCACAAGAATCGCCGGGTTTTAGTACGAGCGACGATGGGGAAAGAAATGAGTTGTCGTCGCTTTTTGGGTTGAAAAGTTGTTGGGCCCGAAGTGGGCCGAGTTCATGTTAGGTGGGAATTTCTAGGCCTATCTAGACACGTACAATATCAAAAGATTACCAAAATAAATTATACTTGTTATACATACAAAATTATCCAAAAATTTGTTTTAAAGTAGGTCATTTTCATTCAATGTGCCATTAAATTTGGGATTATTGAATGAAATTTTTATGTATCAGTATAGGAATTTGTTTTCATTAGCTCAATATATTTTG